>NC_056748.1:979518493-979590993 GCF_019279795.1 Protopterus annectens | reverse complement strand
CACCATTAAAACAGTAAACAGAAAAATAGGCTCCCTATACAGAATAAAACCCTTCTTAACTTCGGCAGCCAGAGCCAAGATTGCTCATTCCCATCTAATCTCAACCCTCCTATATGCTTCACCTATATTTACCAACCTTAAGAAAACCAACCTTAACAAATTAGTAACCTCCTATAATAACATTGCTAGATTTGCTACTGGCAATCCCTTCAGAACCCATCACTGTTCAAATCTTAAACAACTAAATTGGCTTAAATTCCAAAACCGTCTGATTATCCCCCAACTTACAATTGCCCACAAGATATTTTACCAACCCAATAATACCCCTATACTCTCAAAACTCATAGTCCCATATAATAATCTGAACTCCCTACGTTCTTCTAGCAAACTTCTTGCCAGCTTAACAAAGTCTAATAATGCAGCTGTGACTCTCTATTTACCAACACAACAGGACAACTCTGGAACCTACTACCCACTGAACTAACTCTAACTACATCCTTGCCACTCTTTAAACAAAAACTTAGAAAACACCTCCAAATGCACTGGCTATGCACTTGTAGTAACCCTGATGAACCATCCTCTTCACCCCTCTTTCTTCCTCTTCTTTCCATACTTCCAAACTTCTACATGCTGTTGACTTGTAAATAAGACTGACTCTTTCTAAACTCTAATCAACTTAGTGTTTAAATAATTCTATCTCTTATGATCTATTGTACATAACTCTTACTATTCTGTTTTTGAGCTGTCTTAAGCTGTATTCTGCTCTCTGTACTATTTCTCAAGTGTTTTTATCTATTGTATATAACTCTTACCGTATTATATCTGTTCTAGCTCTCTTAAACTTTACTCTGTTTTACTTTAACGTTTCTCTAGTATTTTTATCTCAAGAATGTATTAACTACCTGTTTTTATTTTTGATTTTTAATCCTTTTTCACCATGTAACAATATTTTATACTTTGTATATCTGTGTGGAGCTTTTCTCCCCGGGCCTCTACTGAAAATGGAAATATATCCAGCTAGACTAGCCCGGTCAACAAATGTAAAATAAATAAATAAAAAAATAAATAGTATTGTGGGTTTGTACTGTTGATGTACTGTAATGCTGCACCCACCCTGTACCAATGCCACAGCTGTGGCTACTGACAACACATCTCTCACACACTTATGTAGGTCCCTCTGGTATACCTCCAGGGCAGCAGCCTGTAGCTGTTGACTATGGTGTTTGTTCAGGTTTGCCAATACACCGGTCATGTTATGGCCATGGTATATTCCATGCACACATTTAACACATCTACCCATAATGCATGCCGTACATGTTCACATATTGTTGCTGTTAACTGCACTGCATCACTGTGGTCACCATGATGGTGTATCTGAAGGGTATGTCAGACTCCTGCACTATAACTAACATCCTGTCATTGCAGATGACCATAATGGTGGGACAAATGGCCTACAGTGGGGACATGTGTGAACCATCACCCTTATACAGTGGTACAACAGTGTATATACCAGTATTACAATGGTAACTGTTAAAGATCTACACTATGGCATATCACAATACTACAGTCCATAACCCTTACAACCTGCAATGTGGTCCTAACATGAGCAATGAGTGTGTAATAATGAATTGTATGTTAGGACAGCAAATATGGGGAATACATACCTTCACAAATACTGGAAGCATATGTGTGCACACACTCCAGATAACATATAGTGGAAGCAGCTGTTGAGGTACTGACTGCATGCATTCTTCATGGAAATGCACCTTCCAGCAAGTACATGTCCCCAATGTCACACCAAGAAATGGTCTGTTGTCCAAGACATTTGGCCATCAAATGTGCCCACTTACCTGCAACAGAGGCAGCCGTGGCTTGCACACATCTTACATGCAATGGGGTGGACCCCATACCCAAAAGGTAGCACCCAGGAGTTGGACATGTAGCCATACCTCACCATTGCATATACCATGGCAAACAGTGCAGACAGTCATGTATGTGGCGAGGATGTATGGGACAGGAATAATGTAGGAAATAAACAGATGGCCATCCGAGACAGATGATGTCACATGTAGCAAACCAATCATGCAGGCTGCCTAGTAACATGCCACAACACTGAGGGAATTTCAGGAATGTCTATCAAGTACTAGCTGTGCAGTACCCATGTCAGCAATTGCCTGGACTCTGCATACATGTGGCCCATGGTTTAGGGAAATCAGATGGGACAGTTGCACCACAGGAAACATCAGCCAGGCCTCTCTACAGGTAGCATATGCATAACAGAAAAGGTCCCCAAAAGGCATGCGTTGCAATGTGTACTGGTGTAACAAACCCACATTGGAAACCTACAGACAGTATCAAGTAAGATACATGTGCTGCACAACCAACACCTCACCCCACCTCAGGCTCACAATCCCCATCTGTACCTTGCTGATGCCAGTGTACACCTGTATGATTGCCATTCATTAGCTGGGACTAGGCTGCCATACATGGTGTTCAGTGTTTGGGACACTGTAAACTGACACATGTGTAGGCCATAGTTGTTAAGCATCTGCAAAAAGGCTAAAGGTGGGGAGGGGGTATCATCATGACACAATAGTGCACTGCAGCAGGGATCCAAAGGTCAGGAACTGTGGCAGACATAACCCTGACTCCACAGCATTAGTGACGGCAGTGTGTGAACTCCAAGGGATGTGCACATGAGTTGACCTTGCAATCATGCAGAGTTGGGGGACATGTGTAGGGCAGACTGACCAAATACTGCCAAATTCAGATGGTCCATGCTAATAAACCCCTGCCAGGAATAGTGACTGCTGTAGTACATATAACAGTAGGAGCAACAGAGGCCAAAACTGCACCATCGTTTGACATCCCCGTTATCCACCCCATCTCCGCACCAAGTCACAGTGCCTATAGATACCACATCACCAGTGACCATAGCAGAGGGACAGTTGGTGGTTGGTGGCAGTGCAAAAGACAGTGTGGTATCTATGGCTGCTGTGCCTGGACACAGCAGCCATAGCCGGATGTCCTGCAGGGTACCACATAGGCAGATGTACAGGGGTGCTCATTGGAGGGCTGCTGATCATCATGCCCCTGGCAGAAGTGCCACATCTGGTACCACCAGACGCATGTTTCAGGCTGTCATGGAGGTGCAGGCACATATGGAACGGTACATCAGACCAGGTCTGAGGCTGCAGAGGGCTGCTCTTTCAGCTGTAAGTGACAACATTTGTGATCTTGCAGGTGCCCTCTGTTATTTTACAGAGGTCATGGATAGATGGTGAAGTGAGATGGTGGAACTTATCGACTGTGGATTGTCTATGCTAGAGCATGTGGTGGGAATGGTGGACAGCCACGTGGATGTAGGCCAGCAACACCAACAGCTGGAGGTCGATGTGGATGTGCAATTACACCAAGCCACTTCCGTAGTGGCAGTACCAGCCCCAGCACTGTGGGGGGTGCTGTTCACTCCAAAGCACAGCAGGCCACATGCACGTGGCCCTGGCCAGTCCCAGGAGGGACCTGGTTCCAGCGGACATATGTCATCATCGGGGAGAGTGCCATATTGAGGCTTGTACCTGGATGTGCCTGTGGAACCGCTGGCAGGCACAGTTCTCGTGTCCATGGCCAGAGGTGGTGAGCTGCACACTCTGCCAGGTATGGTCTGCAGCTGTCCAACAAACACCTGTATAGGGCAGCCACATGGCAGAACTGTGTGCATGCATACTCACACACAATACAAACAGACCTAGGGCAATCCCATACCTACACACACCGAGTACATGTCACTTCACCTAAAACTCATTTCACCTAAACTCATTCCACTGAGACCAAATCACCTAAAGTTCATTTCACCTAAAACTCATTTCACTGACATGTAGTACAATAAGGCAAGTCAAAGGTATATGTCCTTTTCCCCACTGTGCGATCCTGGTATTAATATATACGTTAAGGGGGTGTGCGTGGGCACAGCCCCCCCACATTGGGGGTGTAGCCTCCCACTTATTTTGGTTTTATGTTGTCTGGTTTTGTTTTACATTTTTGGTAAAAGCCAACTAGGTGGGGTGCTGTGCCCCCCACACCCCCCTTAATATATACTAACACCAGGATCGCACTACAGTAGGGAAAAGGACATATACATTTCAATTGCATTAGAGTACTACTTATCAGTGAAATGAGTTTTAGGTGAAATGAACTTTAGGTGATTTGGTCTCAGTGAAATGAGTTTGGGTGAAATGAGTTTTAGGTGAAGTGACATGTACCCCACACACCACATCACCATGGTCATATCAGTAAAGCCCCTCACTCACACACATGGTGTCAAACATATGGCCCAGCCTAGGTGTCTGGCAAACCAATAACACACCCTGTGCATATGATGATACCTGTGCCACATCCCAGTCATCCATAACATCGATGCAGGGACAGGCTAATATGGTTATGATGTACACGGTGACTGTACTAATGTACCAATGTACTGCTGTGTAACATGTTGTCAGCAGTAATGTTTAATGCTTACATGTCAGGAAGTGTAGCTGTCCAGCCATTATGCATTATAGGTGTTATTAACACTGAGTGATTTGTGGTCTCCATAATGTTATCTGTTTGTTTTGTAGGTGTCCATATGTCAGCAAGAGGATGGTCTGCTGTCATATCTCACAAGGGGTATGGCACTGTGGTGACACCTTGTCTGTGCCATATCCTGGGTACAGGTGAACACATGTCTCATGTCTGTATAACAGTTACTGCCTGTGCCACATGGCCGATAGGTCTGGGGGTTGTGTATACAGGTGAGTGCATGGTGGCTGCTGTTAGCAGCCCATCTACAGTGGAGAATGGTAGTTGTACTGGGTGGTACACACCACATATTTGTGTATAACACACACAGAGGCTTTGGTGTTGATGCACTACACAGAGAATACTGTACACAGGGATGTATGTACCTGTGCAAGGAACCCATTGTAGCCTATGTAATCCCACCAAGCCAGACTACACAGAACAACACATTGTGGAATAAGCAGTCCGCTAGTTTAATGTCATTGATGATGGTACCAGCAGGGTATATGTCCCCTTCCCCAATGTAGTGCAATCCTCAACTCAGTAAACATATGTGTGCTGCTGTGGGTGGCACACTCCTATCCTTTGGAGGGTGAGAGGTGCTGTAGAACCACAGATAGTGTGATAGACAACTACCTAACCTGTTAACATGAACTGTACAGTATTATAGCCAGCTACAGGGGGGGATACACTCAACAGTAACTGGAATGATGTTGGCTGTGTCCACAACAGCCACACCCAGCTATATATACCAACCCAATATCGCTGCACACCTATACAGTGGGGAAGAGGCCATTTACACATCTAACACTAGTTGTGATGGAATGTATGTCTACAGGATGATAACTGTGAAATGTTAGCATATGCCATGCAGTTCTTGAACAGATGACCCCCCAGGGACATGTATATTCTGCAACCTGAAGTAGATCCCTCCACATACATGCACACTCTTACTTGGCAACACTGGGACTAGAACCCTACCTAGGTATGTAGTGCTACTGATGAGTGTGGCTTTAATTGCACACACCACACAGCTTTTAGGATGAGGTGTGTTCCAGGTTGCATGTTACATGCAGAACATTCCCAGGCATGTACAGTATGGTAATGGGGGATGTAATGGTTGTTTATGGACAATACATAGTGTGACATACCATCATATATACATTGACAAACATATAACAGTCAGGCACACATCTGAGAGACCTGGGGCTATCAGTGCTAACTACCTTGTCAGTGTGCCCATTGTGTTACAGGTAGGTTGCACAAAGTTTTGAAGAAGCCCACTATATGAATGGGTGAAAGCGCTTAACCATTGTGGAATATTCTTTGTTTTGTTTCTTTTGTATGTGCTATCAGCATTTGGATTACACTCTGGGTTGTTCGTTCATACAATAAACTGTGCCACAGTAGAGTTTGTACACTTAATAGCGAGTCCGTGAAAAGGAATTTGTTGTTATCAGTGTGGTAGGTTGCACAAAGCACATGCATAACTGGGCTGGATAGTGTTATCAGTTACCTGTATGGTTGATGGTGACAGTGGTCATGTACCGGGGGTACCATGGTGTAATGGCAGTATACCCAGTACCCACACCCCATTGTAGATATTGTATGCACTAGAACCCATAATGACACTCTGACATACCCATCATCATACATTAACCAGGACTGCAATACAACCCCTTGTCCATCCCAAGAGTGCTACTACAGGGATATGCATCTAATGCACACGCCACAGGCATAGTAAGGTGATGCATTGTCATGCCTCCCCTATGGGTAGCAACATCACTAGCCCTAATACTGCATGGCAATGCATATTGTAATAGGATTATGTGGCCTCGGAATGCTGTACCCTACATATATACAAACATGCACACATACATACACTTCCCAGAACTCAGTGGGTATCCCATGCCTATCAACCCATTTGTAAAACAATGTTGTGCTTGTACTGCAATCCCCAGGTATCCATTAGGGAGATGAGCATAACAAGGTAAATGTAATGTCTGGTACAGCAGCAGCCACATCTAACTATGGCAACGGGTGGTGTGGTGGGTGTGAAGAGCCTCAGGGTATTCCCAACTACATGTCTACAAACACACAGACACTGATATTCTTAGTAATGCACACATACACATTTGTCAGTACTGGGGTGCATCAGTTCAGGTGTTTATAGGTGTGTACCAAGCTAGTGTCCATGGAGAGCTGGGAAGTGCAGGGGATGTGTGTACAGTGGTCTCATGCCACTTGGCATGTGCCAGCAGGCCATCTATCAACAGATATCACTGGGGTGATCCTCAGGGTGAGAGTGACATGCATCAGCCAATCATTTGGGTGCCTCTTGCAGAGGACCAGTGAGGTGCTCCAGTTGACATGTATGCAACATGTATTACATAACATGGTTAGTGTCTGTCTTGGAGACCTGTACCCAAGCATGTTCTGTTGACTGTGGTAGTGTAGTTGAGGTATCCATGGCTTGTGGTGCATATAGGGTGTGAAGTCCTATCTGTAGCATTTATAACACAGCTCAGCAGACATGCCAGTGTCAGTCAAGCATAGATTGCCTGTAAGTATCCAAGATGGATACCTGACATCTGCACATCTGTACAGAGTGTTTTTTCAGACATCAGCTAGCCAAATAGCTATGCATTAGGATGAATGTGTTGACAGATAGATGTCTGACACTGATAGGTATGCCATTACTACATGACGGCAGCCCTCACTGACATGTGCTATACACACAGTAGTCTACAGTTATTTTCCATATGTCAGATCATTATCCAGTAGGAAATACATAATGAGACACAACTCACACACCAGGAACACAACAGTGAGGACTCAGAGACCATCTTTGCATGCAGAGGTGTTTGTTTCCAGTACTACAATTAGCAATCTACTCTTACTTGGGAAAGCACTGTCAACAGTAGTAACGTAATGATACACTACATTCCAGTGTGATTGCATATAACTTGGGGTACTACCCATGTATGTAACACATTCACATGGATAAGAGTGTTGTACAAGCCATATATACTCAAGTGTCCCAGACAGTAGACTCACACCCCTTGCTACTGTAATGACAGCACATAGACGCATGTTATGCACATGGCATTACATACACTTATTGCAGATGTCATTACCCTGCTATGTTATCAGACTGGAATGTGAGCACTGGTTACCAGGGCTGAGCCATGCTTAGCAGGTGTCACCATTGCTGCAATATAAAAGCTATGCAGATTTGCGCACTGGTAAGTGAAGCCTACATGGTGTAAGTGCCTGTATGTTTAACCATACCTTAGCACCGCTTAGCTTCACACAAACCCACGCAAATGAGCTTAAAGCTGCTCAAAACTGCCTTAGCCACTCTGTATCCAACAACCTTTGTTCTGCCCAGCAACAAAATAAACAGCCCTTGCAGGTCTTGAACCCAGGATCCTGTACATTATAGTCACAGCAGTTCACCACTATGTCATGACAGCTGTGAAGACAGCTCTTGTTTTTCCAATATATCTGTCAGTACACATATTGAATAGTATTGAACCATTGCTGTGACTTCTACAATTGTGTAGTACTTGTTAGTGATATTACTGTTGCATCAAATATGTTGTTTTATCTAAATATACACATATCAGATACATACGGTGTGATAAATCTGGGAAGGTATACACAACAGTAATGTTTACACATGACAAGGATATGGATATATATATATATATATATATATATATATATATATATATATATATATATACACACACACACACACACATATGTAGATATATGTGTAGATGTACATATACATATATATTTTCATATGTATGTATTGATATACATCTGTATATTGCATCATATATATGGCCATATATAGATCTGTGTGTATATATATATATATATATATATATATATATATATATATATATGTGTGTGTGTGTGTGTGTGTGTGTGTGTGTGTGTATCATATATATATATATATATATATATATATATATATTTATGTCTATGTATATATTTAGATATCTATAACTATAAGTGCATATATATATATATATATATATATATATATATATATGTATATATATATCTTTATATGTGTAGACATATGGAATACATATACCCACACAGTTTATCCATTCACACACTCCTGTCTGTCCTGACACATAATAACCTGTGGTGCAGAGCTCAAATGGCCACATACTACCCACTAGTTAGTGACATACATCTGTACAGCATCCCATTGCTTTGTCAGGAATACATGACAGTTATGGTGGCCCAGCAGCAGTACATCTGGCCAATATCTGGACATAACATCAGACTGGGTATGTACACTAAGCTGCTAGGCATGTAACAAAGCACTGTGCAAACTACAGGCAGACTGCCTGTGACGGATCCACACAGCCTACCAGTTTTTGCTATGCCTCGAGCCACGTATCACTGTGTATGTTTAATTATTGCTAGATTGATTATTGCTAGTTCTTGATATGCCACTACCTCACTATATGCTGCTAATACTGAAACAATACAATATGCTTAAGAGTAGGCCTTGCTCACTGATTACTGGTATCATTGAACTTTTGTTAACCTATAAGTTGTTTATCAGCTTAAAAGATGTTTACCAGAATGTGGGGATTTCAAAGAGGAACTATATCACAAAATTGTGAGCTAACTGTTCCCTGAAAAGGAAGTAGGGCACAAGACCAGACATTACTAGACTTGTTTACAACTTAGGAAATGATCTGTAATTTTCTAAAATATTCCATCAGCTCATGATGAGCCTGTAATGTCAGATCTTTCTACAATATTCTGTCAACTCAAAAAAAGGCTATAAAAGCTCAAAGGCTAAGATGAAACTCATCATCAGCATCCGGATTTGATCACAGCACCAGCCTGAACTGAGCTTAGAGACATTTCGCCAGTGTCGGCCTTGCCTTGACTGAACAGATAGCTGCACTGGATAGGATTTGAAGTTTCCTATCAGTGGCAAAGATGATTTTGTTTATGCATATGCTTGTAAGTACATGATTTATTAGTTTTGGTTTATTTAGATTTAGCCTTACTGTACTTTAAGAAAAGTTTTGCTTAATAAATTAATAAGTTAAGTTTGAGCCTTGGTGTTTTGTGTCATTTCTATTCCTGTATTAACCTCAGATTTTGAAGTAACGGACAGATACACTTGGCGTAGTCGGCAGGATCTGGGGTTTGCAGTAGAGATGTCACAACAACAACCAATGTTTTTTCCTTTAAAACACCTAGGTATAGGTAAGAAGAATGTTGCATTAAGCACTCCAAATAAGTTGGGTGTTGATGCTACTTTGACAGCATTATTTGGGAAGTGGGATCCTCTTGCTAAGGTATTGAGTCAAGTTTCTCCTCCTCCTTCTCCAAAACCCTTGCAGGAAAGACCTAAGGCAGATCCTGATAGCCTAGCTAGAGCTTTAGAAGGGTTAAAATTGGATGATAAGGGAAAAAAGGTGAAGGAGGGGGTAGGGGCAGCCGGATGGCTGTTCTTTGAAGCAATTCAGGAATTAGACAGAGATGTAGACTCACTAAAAGAAAAAGTTTCAGAATTAGAAGAGCAATGTAAAGAACTCACACACACACATAGATTAGATAGAGATGCCTTGGAGAAGGCAAACATGGCACTTGTTAAAGTAGGGGAGGAAGCTGAGCACTGGAAATCTAATTCAGTGACTTTAGCTACTCGGATAATACAACAGCGTAGACAACGAAATGGGAGAAAACAACGCCATCCACCCTCAAGGCCTCGGGTTCGTGCCTTGCTGTGTAAGGCAGAGTTTGATCCTGAGAAGTGGGAAGGTGATTTCCCTCAACAGATGAGGGTGATAGTGATTTTGAAATAGTAAATCCTCCGTCAGTGGAGGCGCCCAGTTATTGAGAAAAAGGGACAGTGGACTGGAGGGCAGCACCACAACAATGGGTGGAGGTGCGGAGTTATACAAGCTGAATTATTGAATATAATCCAAATCTATAAGCAAAGGCCAGGGAAACTGTTTTGGTGTGGTTTCTTCGGTTTGGGACACAGGGGAGAAGCGGTGTCTCTAAATGCTGAAGAGATGCACCAGTGTGCATGTCTGGTGTTTCACCCACGCCTAAAGCAAATAGTAAACAATATAGATCATGGTGATTCCCAGGTGAATACACTGGTGGTGTGGTTAGCCTCGGCTTTCCGCGCTACTTGGCCAGATGCTACGGCAGTAGCTGATGAACATAAGCCTTGGAAAACAATAGCAGAGGCCATACAGCAGTTAAGAGAAATGGCTATGTTGGCTGCCGTTTACTCAATGGAATTGAGGCATGGTGTATTGGTGCTTCCGAGAGGGCCAGATGCACAAATTATGACTAGTAATATGAGGAGCAAATTAATCAAAAATGCACCACAGTGGTGGAAGAGGCAGCTGATGGCTGCCCTGGCAGGTGGTGTAGGTCAGCAGATATGGGACGTAATAGCCACTCTAAATCAAATGGCAGAATTAGTGGAAGAAAAAGAACAGAGAGGAGCTAGAAAGGCAAATGCGGAGAAATCAAAAGATAAATCTGGAGAAAAGGTTACGAGAAAGCAAATGTTTCTGGATCTGTTGAGGTGGGGGTTGGAGCTATGGAAATAGATGGGATAGCTACTGAAGAATTATATAAAAGTGGAAGCAGAAACAAAAAGAAAAAGGTTCAAGTTCTGAAAGTAAAAGCAGACCCTACAAAAGTCCAACCAGGAGTACCACTGAAGGGAAGGTAGGATGGAATCAATTATATCCTGACATCCCTACTGATGAGGAGCTAGCACAGTGGCAAAAGGGGAATTTAATGACGAGAGAGACTGGGGAGGGAAGGAATGGAGAACCCGGTCGAAAAAACAGAGACAAATTGACTAGTAGGCGGGTCCCCAGTAGCTAGGGGTACAGTAAGAGCAATTACACCTGGGGACCGACGCCTTACACTTTACCATTTTTGGAAGGAGGGCCACAACATGTGATGGCTCTGGTAGACACAGGATCAGAAGTAACCATTTTTGCAGGCAACCCCGTGATTTCGTGGACAATATGTAGAAATTGATGGTTATGGAGGGGCAAAGACACTAGGTACCAAAACCAAGATTAAGATAGCTTTTGGGGATGGTATTCCTATTTACATTGAAGCAGTGATAGCTCCAGTACCTGAACACATTTTAAAAATAGATGTGTTAAAGGGTAGAACTTTGGAAACCACTGTAGGGCCATTTAGGTTTGGAGTGCGGCATTGTTCAGTCAACGCAGTTAAGGCTGTAGTTCGAGGCAATGCTAAGTGGGAACCGCTTTGTATTCCCATGCCTAAAACAATAGTGAACATCAAACAATATCGTATCCCAGGTGGGCACGCTGAAATTACTGAGACGATCCAAGAACTGCTTCGGGTTGGCATACTTGAGCCAACAGTGAGTCCATTCAACAGTCCGGTGTGGCCAGTAAGGAAACCTGATGGATCATGGCGAATGACTGTAGATTATCGAGGTCTGAACAAGGTGGCCCCACCCTTAGCGCAGCTGTTCCAGACATTGTTACGATCGTGGAAAGATTGTCTTCCTCTGCTGGACCATATCATGCAGTTTTGGACTTGGCAAATGCCTTCTTCTCCATTCCGATAGCAGAAGAAAGCAGAGCCCAGTTTGCTTTTACCTGGGAGGGGAGGCAGTACACCTTCCAAGTGTTACCTCAAGGATATCTGCACAGCCCTACCCTGTGTCATGGACTAGTGGCTAGAGACCTAGCCAAGTTACAGCTGGACAAAGTGACTATTTTTCATTACATTGACGACATAATGATTACTGGAGAAAAATCTGATGTGGATATTGCACTATAAACTGTAGTTCAGCACCTTCAGAACAGAGGGTGGGCTATAAATGAGAATAAAACACAACAAGGGACATCAGTAAAATTCCTTGGTATGATTTGGAACGGAGCGAAAAGGGAAATTCCTGCAGCAGCACTGGAGAGTATCCAGAAAATTGCAGTCCCAAAAACGAAACAGCAGGCACAGGCCTTTTTGGGAGCAATGGGCTTTTGGAGAGCATTTGTACCTCATCTTGGACTGATCTTGCGACCCATTCACTATGTAACTAGGAAAAAATGTGATTTTCAATGGGGTCCCAAGCAACAAACGGCTTTTGAAGAAGCAAAAAAGGCTCTACAGCAGAGCGTGGGGCTGGGCCCGGTTGATCCACAACAACCTTTTGTCCTTGAAGTAACAGTTGCCAATAATGTTATGTCTTGGGGGCTGTGGCAGAAGGATGACACTGGGAAAAAGAGACCCTTGGGATTTTGGTCCAAATCCCTGACTGGAGCGCAGGTGAGATATAGCCCCCTTGAGCAGCATGTACTGGCGGTGTACACAGCATTGATTCATGTGGAAGGAATAACAAAACAACAAACAGTGACAGTTAAAATAGACTACCCAATCCAGGGGTGGTTACGAGACAATACCTTAATGAAAACCCTGATAGCACAATCTTCGACTGTACAGAAGTGGAAGTGGTATTTACAGGAAAGGGCCAACATCGTGCCTGGGGTGTCTCAGGTACAACAACAGTTGGCTGGACTGGTAATTCTGGATGATGCTGATGCGATAGAACAACAGCAATATGAGCTCCCACAGTCTCCAATAACTGAAGCATTACCATTTGATAATTTAGATGCAGAAAAACAAAAATTTGCATGGTTTACTGATGGTTCTGCCAAAATTGGATCAAATGGTAGGACCTGGACTGCAGTGGCTTATTGCCCACGAACAGAAACTGTGTTATTTGATGAAGGTACTGCCGGTTCAAATAATCAGGCAGAATTACGAGCTGTTGCCCTGGTCATCGATAGTTTATCACCGGAGGACGAAGCATACATCTATACTGACAGCTGGGCAGTTTATAAAGGACTGACGACCTGGTTACCTGCCTGGCAGCGACAGGATTGGAAGATCCATGGCAGACCTCTGTGGGGAGGTTCAGAAGATTGGCAACAGATTTGGGAAAAAGCTCAACAATGCAAAATCAGTGTTGGACATGTAGATGCCCATGCATCACTTGTAACAAATGAAAGGAGGCATAACCAGCAGGTAGATAAGATGGCGTGATGCGTGTTACTGAAGAGAAAGCCGAAGTGCCAGTATGGCAAGATGGGCCCATGATCGAGTGGACATTTGGGAAGAGATGCGATAGAGTGGGCCCGAGGCATGGTATGCAGTTAAATAAGGAAATAACTACGGATGTTATAAAACAGTGTAAAATTTGTCAAAGAAATAAACAGAAGCAACTGCAAGCAGAAGCATGCGGACACATTCACAGAGGCAGCCGCCCAGCACAAATCTGGCAAATAGACTTTATTGGTCCTTTACCACTGGATCAAAACCAGCAATACTGCCTAACGATGGTGGACACTTATTCAGGATTACTAATGGTGTCCCCATGCAAAAAGGCAAACCAGCAAGCAGTGTTAAAAGGATTAAATAAATTATGTGTGACATGGGATTCCTGCTGAAATCCAAAGTGACCAGGGCAGCCACTTTACCGGAGCAGAGGTCCAAGAGTGGGCAAAGGAAAATGGAGTTCGATGGGTACTGCATATCCCATATCATCCCCAAGCTGCTGGTTTAATTGAAAGGTATAATGGGCTCCTTAAAGAACAAATTCGAAAGAATACGAATGATGGAACATTGCGAGGCTGGGCAAAGATACTAGAATTAGCTGTGAGTCAGCTGAATAACAGACCCCGAAAGCATCAAGGAACTCCCTTGCAAATGCATATGAGTGACATTCGATCCAACTGCTGTGTTTTGAAAATAGAAAAGCTGAATCCGAATGCCATATACCCTCTTCTAACAAATACTGATCAAACTTGATTCTGGCTATATGCATTGACTGAACAAAGGGTGCCAGCGCAAAATATGGCATTAGTTGAGACAGGCTGGAAACTCTTTCTCCCAGAAAATTGGCACTGGGGGCAAAAAGGGCTATTAGGTGAAAGTTGGGAGGTTTTTACATTATGGGAGCCAAAACGAGAAGTGATAGTAAAGGCTATCAATTTAGATAACAAGACACAAATGATTCAGAAAGGACAACCTTTAGTAGAAATGTGTATGCATCAAGATGCTGTTATTCTACTACAAGACTGTGATACTAAACCAAGCAAATGGCTGGGAATGAAAGTTATAGTGACCACACCCAATCAGCCAAATGAACATGGGACAGTAATTTGTGATGGACCTGGTGATACTGTTTTAGTATTACTTGATTCTGCTAAACAACCATTGTACTTTCCTCTCCACAGATTATTGCCACTGTTTGGGAAGGAGCCAACCTTTTCCGACGACAACACTTAGATGGGCCATATAACTGTCTTGATCCTGTCCCTCTATTCGAAGGGAAGATGTTGCAAATTTGACAGCGGACTGTGACTTTTATTGGAAATTGGGAGACCATTTATATGCAGTGACACCGAAGCCTGCCTTAACTTGGAGCATCACTCAGACGGAAAACATCACAACTGTATGTAGACTGAACTGTGATAGACATCCTGAAAAATGTGTTTCCAACCCTTCTGGAGGTCTGTACCAAAGGTTAAACGAGTCGGGATTTTCTTTAGCTAAGTCTCCATTAGATTCCTCCTGCATAGCTGAATTTCAAAGGGAAAATGACACTGCGAAAACCCTATCTCCGGACTTGGAGATATATGCCATGGACAATCGTTCGACTGTATTTAATGGTTTGGGACATGTGGTAAGATATACCAGAGGATGTAAAACTGTAAGTAGCGCTAGAATTATACAACGTATTAAAATGATAGTTAACATGTCAGCAGTGGACATTACCACCAGGTATCCGCATTGCAAAATTGCACAATTATGGCCAGTTGATTCTTTGCATATCAAATACAAACATTATAAATATAGGAGAAATAAACGCGATGTAACAGGTATTCTTGGTACTGCACTAGGTGCAGTCGGAACAGGGACTGGATTCCTAAACAGTGTAGATATAGATACCCCACGTAGCAAGTTGAGCCATTTGGGCACTGACCTAAATATGGCCTTTAAGCTACTAGCAGACCATGATCCCGAGTTGGGACAAAGAACGGTAGACAGTATTTTAACTCAAACTGTCTTGTGGAGGTGGATTGAACATACAAATACATATACAAAACAGATTTTAGATAACCTCACAGCAGAAGTAAATCAGACTTTTTGTATTTTATCTCAGTTGGCTGCCAACCAGCAATATTTGCAATTCACTCAAACTTGGGGGGCTAAAAAAGCAGCCCATTGGCAGAAGGAACTGCAACTGTATCAGTGGTTAAAGCCAATAGATTTTACATGTGAAAATAAGTCTTGTATACTGATTTTTGACTATCTTGCTAGTAAAAAAGGAACAAAGCAGGTCTGTCCATTTGTTACATTGCCCTTGCAATTTGAAAATAATTGGTGGGTACCTCAAATTGAATCTACTTTAATTGATTATAATGATGTACCCGTTGATGTGACGAGTTGTGAAACCTGGCCCCAGGGGTGAGTATGCATGATGGTAAAGAGGAAGCCTCACCCATGCTTACATAATGGAATTGGGGAATGTGTCTGGCACAGGTATGTAGTAAATGGTACAGACGTCTACCAGCTAAATGATACCACTGTGTGTGTGATATCCTCCTGTAAATTAGCCTGGAGTGATGGAATGATCACAACTAGTGGAGCATACTGTAAAAGTAATATCCATGCAATTATTGATTTTTGTACTGGAGAATTGATTAGACTGACTAGATGGATGGACGTCACATTTAATGCTAGCATAAAACCATTACATACTTTTAAGTGGCCATCTCTAGTCCACCCGGACTTTCAACAGATTAAGCAGAAAGGACAAACAGTGTTGCAACTGTTAAATAAAACACTAAATGATGCGCATCAAACAGTGATTAAAATGATTAAGGATAGAGGTACCATTGTAAAAATTGCAAATGAAATACAGGATATAACTGTTTCGCATTGGTATGATGTTTTTATGTGGTCATCTAAGGCTTCAGTGTGGTTTAATTTGTTATTGCATCCTTTACTTTTGACCACAATAATCTCTGTGTTATTTTGCATAATATCATGCTGTATTTATTGTAAGGTGATGAGAAGGTACAAACTGATGTTGTCAGTTTTAACCATTATAAGGGATACACAGTTCGTTGCTCGATGCAAGGGTGGCCTGTGACGGATCCACACAGCCTACCAGTTTTGCTATGCCTCGAGCCACGATCACTGTGTATGTTTAATTATTGCTAGATTGATTATTGCTAGTTCTTGATATGCCACTACCTCACTATATGCTGCTAATACTGAAACAATACAATATGCTTAAGAGCAGGCCTTGCTCACTGATTACTGGTATCATTGAACTTTTGTTAACCTATAAGTTGTTTATCAGCTTAAAAGATGTTTACCAGAATGTGGGGATTTCAAAGAGGAACTATATCACAAAATTGTGAGCTAACTGTTCCCTGAAAAAGGGAAGTAGGGCACAAGACCAGACATTACTAGACTTGTTTACAACTTAGGAAATGATCTGTAATTTTCTAAAATATTCCATCAGCTCATGATGAGCCTGTAATGTCAGATCTTTCTACAATATTCTGTCAACTCAAAAAAAGGCTATAAAAGCTCAAAGGCTAAGATGAAACTCATCATCAGCATCCGGATTTGATCACAGCACCAGCCTGAACTGAGCTTAGAGACATTTCGCCAGTGTCGGCCTTGCCTTGACTGAACAGATAGCTGCACTGGATAGGATTTGAAGTTTCCCTATCAGTGGCAAAGATGATTTTGTTTATGCATATGCTTGTAAGTACATGATTTATTAGTTTTGGTTTATTTAGATTTAGCCTTACTGTACTTTAAGAAAAGTTTTGCTTAATAAATTAATAAGTTAAGTTTGAGCCTTGGTGTTTTGTGTCATTTCTATTCCTGTATTAACCTCAGATTTTGAAGTAACGGACAGATACACTGCCGCAACACTGGTCTACATTTCTTATGGGGGAATACACATGTACCTGCAAATATAGCAGGTTCTACAGGCATGTCACAGCACAGAGTAACAGACACCTGTGTGAAAGTGCATACCCACAACCAATGTGAGCACAACCACAGCCACATATGGTAAGCTAGCTTAATATTACAGTATATGGACTGTCTGATCAACACCATCCTAATATGTGCCACTCACACACTGACATTACATATACTGGGCCACTACACAGTGTGGTCTGATGCCTGTCTATGGTATGGGACATGTGTGTGTTTGGCCCTACAAACATGTAAGCCAATAAGGTACCATACTCTAGAGCAGCATGTAACATCAGATAGAACAGGACCAAGAACAATGACATCTACCACACTCTGTACACAGGCCAAGGTACATATTCACAATACACACACTGTAGACAATCACCATAAGTACGCAGACCTCAGTACTGTACACACAACCACAGAATGCCCAGGTTATGTCCTCACATATAACCCCCTACTATACATAACATGTCTAGCAGTCTGATATCTCACTGGCTTGTTATCAGATATGATGTCAGTAAATAATGGTGTACAGAACATATGCACCTCTTACTGCATGACATATGTACAAAGGTTGACAAAGTTGTGTCTGGATGCACAATCACAGGGCCAATATTGACATGTTGCCGTGATAACTTCATACATTTACTGTTGTAACAGGGTTTGTTGTGACATATGTCCTATGAGGAATATGAAGTCAGTACCTCTCATGGCTGTCACCATGTACTGACTGCAATCATCAGACTATGCTTCTGCAGTTCTACAATAGGTAATCTGTGAGTAACACAAGACACATAAGGCTCCAAACACTGGCCAGTCTGCAGATAACCCTACAGGTGGGAGTTTCCTCAAACACATAACACTGTCATGACAGGTATTAAATAATGTAGACCAGTTATATCCACACAAACCCTGTTAAACCAACATTACTCCAAATGCAGAAGAGCAAAACTTACATTCTGTAGTCATGTCTGGAACATCCCCCTCCTGTTTGTTGGCCTGTCTCCACAGTGTATGTTGTTAGAGGTATATCCCACTACCATCTGTAATGCTGTTTGCCAAACACTGACATGAAGGCCTGCTCACAGTGAATGAAAAGGGCCAACACCCACATGATGTTCCTAGTTATAGGAGTGTGTTTCCATGCAATTGTCTATTGGAATGTTACCACAGCTGTTCCACATGCAATCAGCTAGTGGGAGACTGCAATTCGTGCACAAGCCATCAGCTGATCATGAGCATCACTTTCAAAACACAAGCTGCAGCCTAAGTAAAGAGAGGGAGTGAAAGAGACAGACAGAGACAAAGTAAGACAGTGAGGAGGTAGGAGAGTAAAAGCTTAGCATGTTTGCGTAACACACTTACCAGTACAGGGGTTCAAACCCCTGCCTGACTCTGTATTGCTATTACATGTCTATGCAGTCATTGCATGCACCACAGAGCTTACATGTTGGGGAGCTGTCCAAAGGTATATTTAACAGTGAGTGACATCAGCAACAATGATAAAGGTGGGATAAGGTAGGTGTAGTACATGTGCCTGTCCACAAGAACAGGTGTCAAGGTCAACAAAGCCACACTCTCTCAGGTACTCACACACATTATCACAGTTGGCAGGGTCAGGATTAGACTTCCTATCTAGCTAGTTTGCCACAACACAGTAATACGCAGGTATCACATGCACCACAGAGGTTATCAGGCTGGTATACGGGCAAAGGGTATGTCAAGATGTTTGACATCAGAAGGCATGCTTCAGTAGGCCAATGGGAAGTGTAGTGTTTGTGCATGGCATCCAAATCATTATATTCCACACACACACACACACACACACACACACACACACACACACACACACACAGGATTGCCAGCACTGACATACATGGGTGCATTGCTTCACAGGTATGTAGTGGTTGACTGTGCCAGAAGGCTGTACAAGGTTAGGTAAAGGTTAATCCTTGGCATCAGTCCAAATGGCAATGGTCTGCAGTGTGGCTCAGGGGTGTAGTGTCTGGATTGGCCCACACAGGTGGGTATTGTATTCACCTCCACTCATCTGGGTTACTATTGTGCGTGGCCAGTGATATGCAATGCTTGCCATGTATGTGTTTTATATTGCATAACATGGATGGTGTCTGGGATGTGCACACATCCCACATGCATGCTCTGTGATATGTTGAAGTGTACCTGGGGTGTCTGGGGCATGTTGTGTAGATAGATTGTTATCATCAGATGTGCCATTCCTGACCTCATGTGGTGAGAACTGGCAATGGACACCAGGTTGACCCTGCACCAACAATGACAGCATGATACAGGTATCCACTGGTGTTAGTGGCATCTGTCCATACAGGGCATGTGTATAAGGCATGGTATGTCCTTTGTGGGTTACATTTGCTGGCTCTACAGTTGTTGCAGGTGTCCAGTGGGGAACATAGCGAAGGAGCACTGTATGCAATGATTTGCCTATTGTAGGGATGGGACAGGGTGCCATGTCCTTTGTAGTCCACTGTAAGCACACCATGGTTACTATCTGTGGGCAATATGCAGGGAACTACCAGCATAGTGGTTGTTGCCTACCCAAGTGTGTTTGTGTATGAGACATGGGTGGAGAGTGTTGTCTTGGTAATACAAGGGTTGCCTATATTGTTCCCCAAGCCATGCTGTCACATATAGGGGTATGGATTGTCTATCCCAGCCTCTCTGCTGTTTGACATCTGTTATCCTTGTAAGGTGGACATTGTGACATATAATAGGCCCACCATATAAGAAATTTGCAAAACCCACTCCACAACAAGTCCTGTTATTACACACTCACAGCTACCTCCACACAGGATGCTTATGACAAACACATACACACCAATTCTCACAGTTGCCATGTCTGGGATTAGAACTCCTACCTAACTAGCAAATCATACTACATCATTATGCACTTATAGCATGCACCACAGAACTTACTGGGCTGTTCCTTCCCTAAAGGTGTGTATCAAAGTGAATGACATCAGCAGGCTTGCCAAAGTAGGGCAATGGAAGTTGTGATGTCTGTGAATGGCCTCAAACGCATTGATCCCTACACAGACAAACAAACACACACACAAAGTTTTACAATTCCCATGTCTAGTATTAGAACTCCTACATCACACTATAGCATTACCCAGTTATAGAACATGCCACAGAGCTTACTGGGCTATTCCTTCTCCAAAGGTGTATATCAAAGTGAATGATATCAGCAGGCTTGCCAAAGTAGGGCAATGGAAGTTGTAGTGTCTGTGAATTGCCTCAAAAGCATTGATCCCTACACAAACAAACAAACACAAAGGTTTACAGTTGCCATGTCTGGGATTAGAACTCCTACCTAAGTAGTATATCACACTACAGCATTACGCAGTTATAGCATGTGCCATGGAGCTTACTGGGCTACTTCTTCCCCAAAAGGTGTATATCAAAGTGAATGACATCAGCATGCTTGCCAAAGTAAGGCAATGGAAACTGTAGTGTCTGTGAATGGCCTCAAATGCATTGATCCCTACACAGGCAGACAAACAAACACACAAAGTTTTGCAGTTGCCATTTCTGGGATTAGCACTCCTACCTAACTAGTACATCACACTACAGCATTACACAGTTATAGCAAATGCCACAGAGCTAATTAGGCTACTCTTTCCCCAAAGGTGTATTTCAAAGTGAATGACATCAGCAGGTTTGCCAAGGTTTGGCAATGGAAAGTGTAGGTCATAGGTTCATAGGTTCATAGGTTGGTACTAGGCTATCTTCCCTAGGGCCTATACATGCCTAGCCATGACAATTCCCTGGCTATGTCTTCCCACAATATTTACTTCTCTGGACCCCTGTCTAGCAGGGCAACTGACATGATCCCCGGGGTCAATTACCTATCTCCCATCCAAACGTCAAGGTTCCTTTTGAAGAGGGCCAAAGAGGCACTCTGCTTTACATGTATGGGCAATCTATTCCAGAGTCTGGGGAGTCTCTGGGTCAGGAACACATCCCTAAAGCAAGTATTGTTCATTGTGATGATAAGGTTTGAATCTCTGGAGCGTGTGGCTGTGAGGGATTTGGATTTTTTTAAGTGTAGCATATCCAACAGCTCTGGGTTTGACATGGCATTGTAAGTTAAGCAGAGATTGCCACTGAGTACATGATATATGGCAGAGTATAGCTGGATGATTTTCAGATGGTCAGCATAGGGCATCTGGTTTAGGTCTGTGATTCTTTTAATGAGGTATGTCTGTAGCCTTTCTAGTTGTTGCAGATGTCTTGTGAGGTACATACCTAATGGGCCATTGTAGTCTGTACTGGGTCTACTGAGAGATGACTACAGTGGGACAATGGCCTCCTTTTTCCTGGATGTAAACCTCTTAGTGATGAGGTGTGCCACATAGGTGGATTTCCTAACTGTTGTGGCGATGTGGTTATCAAAGTTGAGACCACTGTCCACCTGTGTCCCTAAGTCTCTTATCACACTTTAGGTGTTTAGTGTACTGCCACCTATGTGGTACTTCACAGGTACATGTCCCTTTTCAAAGGGGATAACTATACATGTATTGGCATTGAGCTTGAGGCCATGGCTCAGGCACCAAGCATCTCTTTCTGTAAGGTCCTTCTGTAGAATATCCACATCATGTGGGTATTCAATATTGGCTCCCAGTGTGCAGTCATCTGCAACCTTTGTTAACCAGAGTCCCTTAGTGCTGGCCTGTACTTCAGAGCAGTAGATGCCAAACAAGAGCGGTCCCAGGGCTGAACCCTGGGGTACTCCAACTGTCACTTGTCTGGGGCTGGAGTTGGTGTCACCTACTTTTACAGTCTGGGTACTGTCAGTCCAACAGTTGGCAGCCCATTGGATGAAGTAGGGATTAATGGCCAGCTTGATGCATGTATCTATGTTTCCAGACTGGGGGTTGGTGATGAAGGCCTTGGCGAGGTCTGGGTAGGCTGTGTGAACCCCTTACCTTCATCCACAGCTCTGGAGACTGATTCAAAGATGTCAGTCAGGCTCAGGAGACATGATCGGCCCTTCACAAATCCAACCTGGATGGGGTCCAGTGTTTTCAGGTTGTCAATGTCTTTGTTTATAAGTTCCTCGATAATACATTCCATGGCCTTGCAGATCAGGCACGTCATACTGCTGGGGCTGTCATTCCAAGGATCCAAGATGGATCCCCCCTTGTGGACTGGGTTAACTGTAGCTGTGCACCACACAGTGAGCACAAAGCCTGAGGTGTAGGTATGATTATACACGGCACATAGGTGAGGTGGCAGTTCATTTTGTAGTTCATGTAGTACACAGCTCGGGATGTTGACCAGTCCCATGGATGCTGTTTTCTTAGCTCTGGAGTGTGGTTTTACCTGTCTGGCCGTTATTACTGGAATCTGGCAATCTTTCAGTGTTGAGATGGGCCCTTTCGGGGTGGGAGGTGGTGCAGTTGGCATTGAATCGCTCTGTCAGGATATTGGCACTATCCTTGGGAGCAGTATATTTAATATCATCCTGTTGTAGCTCAGAGCAGATCTGAGCATTGCCATTTAGATTCCTGACATAGTTATGGAATGGCTTGCAGTTGTCTTTGGCATCTTTGGTTTTATTATGTTTGTAACTAGCTTTGGAGAATGTTATGAGGGATCTCAGCTTCTTACTGAGGCTGGTAAGGAAGTATTTTGCATCCTGGAAATTCTCTCATTTCTGCAACAGTTTCTTCCTTTTGTTGTACAGTATGTTTATGGCTGGGGGCCACCACATTGGCTTCCTTTTCTTGGTGGGGAGCATCTTGGTTCTATATTGGATGGCATGATCCATGCACAAGTGGATGTGCTCGTACAATGCCTTTGTGTAGGATTAAGTAGTTGTCCTTTCAGTTCCTGTCTGCATGGGTGTCATGATGTTAGTCATGTCTGACTTGTGTAGCATGAAGTTAGCTTTGGAGATGTGTGTTACAGAGGTTACCTTACTGGGGTGTGGGGGAGGGATGTGGATGTTAAGGGTGATTAGCTTATGGGCAGACCTGATCACTAATGGGGTGACCATAGGTGTGGAGCATTGATTTCCCATGTTGGTAATGACCAGGTCTAGGATATTTGAGCCCCTGGTGGGACTATGGTTATTTGATGCAGAGCATTGGGAATTATGACTTCCAAGAACCATTGGGCATGTGTGTTGGCACACAAGTAGTTTTCCCAGTTAATGGCTGGGTAGTGTAAGTCACCCATTATTAGGGTGCTTGGTTGTATCATAATATTTCCCAGTATGTTTCGAAAAGTGTAGTGGAAATGTTGGAGCATGGTGGGGGATCTGTAGCAAACTATACAATTTGGATTACAGTCTTACCTAGTGTTAGTTGTACCAAGGGTATTTCAGATGCATTCTGTTGGGCATGTAGCCTGGTGGTGTGAATATCCTTGGTGAATATGGACACACCTCGACCTTTAGTGTTTTGGACCTGGGTTGGTGACCGACAGGTGTGGTGAGAGCTATACCTGGTATTGCAGGGGGGCTCTCTGGATCCTTGAATCAGGTGTCTGTTATTGCACAGATATCGATGTTCTCCATTTTTAGGAGTGCCTAGTGACTGTGAATGGCCACAAAAACATTGATCCCTATACACACACAATGCTTTACAGTTGCCATGTCTGGGAAAAGAACTTCTACCTAACTAGTACTTCACACTACAGCAATACGCAGTTATAGCACACAAAACGGAGCTTATAGGGCTACTCCTTCCCCAAAGGTGTATTTCAAGGTGAATGACATCAGTAGGCTTGCCAAAGTAGGGCACTGGAAACTGTAGTGAGTGTGAATGGCCTAAAAAGCATTGATCCCTGCACACACACACACACACACACACACACACACACACACACACACACACACACACACACACACACACACACACACACACACACACAGTTGCCATGTCTGGGATTAGAACTCTTCCCTAACTAATACATCACACTATAGCATTACACAGTTATAGCACGTACCATGAAGCTTATAAGGCTACTCCTTCCCCAAAGGTGTATTTCACTGTGAATGACATCAGCAGGCTTGGCAAAGTAGGGCATTGGAAATTGTAGTGAGTGTGAATGGCCTCAAAAGTATTGATCTCTACACAGACAAACACACACAGTTTCCATGTCTGGGATTGGAACTCCTACTTAACTAGTACATCACACTATAGCATTACACAGTTATAGCATGCTTTTTCCCCAAAGGTGTATTTCAAGGTGAATGACATCAGCAGACTTGTCAAAGTAGGGCATTGGAAATTGTAGTAGTGAGTGTGAATGGCCTCAAAAGCATTGATCCCTACACGGACAAACACACACACACACACACACACACACACACACACACACACACACACACACACACACACACACACACACACACACAGTTGCCATGTTTGGTATTAGAACTCCTACCTAACTAGTCCATCACACTATAGCATTATGCAGTTATAGCACACACCACAGAGCTTATAGGGCTACTCCTTCACCAAAGGTGTATTTCAAGGTGAAGACATCAGCAGGCTTGCCATAGTAGGACAATGGGGAGTGCAGTGTGTGTGTGCATGGGCCATAACCCATTCATCTGGAGGCAGACACACAACACTCAGGCACACACAGGTTTATATTTCACAGGTATGTGTATACAACTGCTAGATGAATACTGACTTGTACAGTCATGTTACACAGTTATCACAAGCAGCACAGACACTATAGTGCTGAGGGATACCATAGGCAAATGTCTACAGTGATTGACATTTGCACATCATGTGGTTTTAGCCAATTGGATGTGTGCTGGGTGGGACAGGTGTCATGATGGGAGGCTCTTTGTCACTGTCTGTCACTGTCTTCCACACATCTATGTATGTGTAATTCTGGCCTATTATAGTGTGTTGTCCTTGGCTATATGTCTGTATTCCTATCCAATGTGTGTGTAAAGCATGACTGGTGTGCAATGAGGAGTGTGTGCACAAACATCTGTGACTGTCATATATGTATAGTCCACTGTTGCTGCCTGACATGGGCTTCAAGTGTGGGAGCATGCCCAGTATGACCTTTCAGTATTTTGTTGTCAGACATGGGCTTTGTTTCTCTAAGTGTGGGAGCATGCCCATTATGACCTTCTGTACTGAATGTGTGAATCCATTCCAGGTAGGTTCATAGGTTCATAGGTTCATACTAGGCTATCTGCCCTAGGGCATTTATAAGACTAGCCAGAGTGTGTTTGGCTTTCGCCACCCATTTTAAATTAATTTTGCTATGCCCTTTTTCGAGGTTAGTATACTGTGCCTCTGTCTAACAGTGACACAGAAGTGATACCCGGGGTAAACCTACGATCTCCCATCCACTCATCAAGATTCCTCTTGAAGAGAGTCAATGAGGGACTCTGCCTAACCTGGACTGGGATTTTATTCCAGAGTGAAGGGAGCCTCTGGGTTATGAATCTGTCCCTCCAGCATGTCCTATTTATTTCAGTGCTGAGGTTCAAGTCTCTCAAGCACGTAGCTCGATGGGATTTGGATTTTCTGAGGTGCAGCATGTCCATTAATTCCAGGTTGGACATGGCTTTATACATCAGGCACAGATCGCCTCTGAGCAGGAGGTATGCCACTGAGTAGAGCTGGAGTTTCTTTAACCGGGCAGCATATGGCATCTGTTTGAGCCCTTTGATCCTCTTGTTGAGGTACTTTTGGGGTATTTCCAGTTGCTGCAGGTGTCTGGTAAGGTACATCCCAAAAGGGGCATTGTACTCAATTATGGGCCTGATGAGGGATGAGTAAAGAGGCACGATGACCTCCCCTGATCTAGATGTGAATCCCTTCATGATTAGGTGGGCTATATAAAATGTTCTTCTAACCACTATGGCCACGTGGTTGTCAAATGAGAGATTGCTATCAACTTGGGTCCCCAGGTCCCTAATTACTTCTTCTGTACTTAATGGATTACCACCTATGTGGTAATTTGTGGGCACTTTGTTTTTGCCAAAGGGGATGACTATACACTTTTTGGCATTTAGCTTGAGGCCATGGCTCTGGCACCAGATGTCTGTTTCTATGAGGCCCTTTTGGAGGGTGCTTGTGTTGGGTGGAGAGTCGATTATGGTGCCCAGTTTGCAGTCATCTTCGAACTTGGTCAGCCACAGTCCTTCCGTGTTGGCCTGTATCTCTGAGAAATATATACCAAACAAGAGAGGTCCCAGGACTGAGCCTTGTGGGACGTCATTTGTAACTGGTTTGGAGTCTGACATGGCTCCAGCAATTCTAACCATGTGGGTTCTGTCCTTGAGCCAGTTTGCAACCCATCTAGTGACATAGGGGTTTATATTTAAGCTGGTGAGTTTATCTATAATGCCCGAGTGGGGTATTGTATCGAAGGCTTTTGCGAGGTCCAGGTAGGCTGTGTGGACCACCTTCCCCTCGTCAATGGCCCTGGTGACTGTTTCAAAGAAATTGACCAGGTTTAAGAGGCAGGATTTGCCCTTAACAAAGCCGAACTGGGTAGGATCCAGTGTCTGTAGGTCGCCAATATCTTTATTTATGAGGACCATGATGATCCTTTCCATAGCTTTGCAGACCAAGCTAGTCAGGCTTATGGGGCGATAGTTTCCAGGATCCATTGAGGCACCACCTTTGTGGAGAGGGACCACTGTTGCTGTACACCACTCTTTGGGTACATATGCTGTAGTAAGGCTGAGATTGAACAGTAGTTTTATGTTTGGGTTTAGCTCTTCTTGGAGTTCATGTAGGATGCAGCCCGGGACACCGTCTGGTCCCATTAATGCTGTGTTTTTGCTTTGGAGAGCGACTCTTACCTGAGCATCTGAGATGTCAGGGGACAGCACTCTGCTGGGATAGATATTTGCCCTTTGGTGGGAGAAGTTTGCGCTGAACCTGTCAGCTAGGATGTTGGCAATGTCTGTGGGTTCGGTGTATTTTTTGTCATTTTGGACTAATTCTGAGCATATCTGGTAATTCCCACCCAGGTTCCTAACATAACTAAAGAAAGCCTTGTGATTATCCTTAGTGTCTTGTGCAATTTTTCTCTCGAAGCTGGCCTTAGACGATTTTATGAGTGCCCGTAGTTTTTGCTAATACTGATCAGAGATGCCTTCCCTTTTTGGGATTTTGCTCTGTCATGTAGTAGCTTCCTCCTTCTATTGTATAGTTTGTTTATGGCTGGGGTCCACCAGACAGGACGTCTGCCTTTGGAGGATTAGGTCTTATTTTTATTTGGGATTGCATGATCCATGCATTCCTGAAGGTGTTTATAGAATGCGTTTATAAAAGATTCTACGGTCTGGGCCATATTTTCCACAGGCCCGGGGCCTTTGAAGGATTCCACCTCGGTTTTGAGGAGTGTGAAATTTGCTTTAGAGAAGTATTTCACTGTGGTTTTCTGGGCAGGGGGTGGGGTCGTGATGTGAATTGCAGGCTTTTGTGTTCTACACCTACAGCTAGCAACCTGTTTTTGTGGGATATCTGTAGATCGGTTGACAATATGGTGTCAAAATGGGAAAAGTATAGTGGGTTACTGTAGGTAATTGTGTCTGTGCTGCTTTTGCTACATGGTCTCGGTGTTAGCAGAGATATTCAGACATATGTACTGTTTTACACTGTGATGTTTTATGTCATCAACTACTATCAGGTATACATATTTGCTTGCAGTAATTTCCTGGGGAACACAGGGTGAATGCAGCTGTGTCCAGTATTGTGGTCTGCAGCCTATATATTCTTGCACAATCATGCCATTCTGGTGGGGAAGCTGCAGACAGTTGCTGATGGTTGGAGGGGGCTGTTATCCATAGTCATCAATCAGAGGTCTTAGCACAGCCTTTGTTTGTGTTTGTCTATGCCTGTCCTGCTGGCTGAGACTGTTGTCGGGTATGTGAGCCTCCCTGACTGGCATGTGTGTGTCCTATCGACACACATTTGGCCCACCACATTTCCTGCAGTGAGTTTTGTCACCTTGTCTAGTACTAGCTACTATGGTGACACCAATATTTGTTGCAGATTTCATGCTGCCACTATAGGTGTCTACTATCTGCTGGCATCCCATTCAGCCACCCTATTCCCTTGCATGCTCACATCCATACCATAGATACAAGTAACAAAACATACTACTCCATTCAGCAGTTGATAGGGAGAGTGACTTACGTTGTGGCTGTGCCAGTACTGAGGATGGTGCTGGAGGGCTGACTATGTTGGATGCATGTAGTACACTCCCTATACATGGTTAAGCACAGGTAGTGTCATGTTTGGCATCCCTTTTACTGTGCGAGTCAGAGAGAGGTGTCATTCCCTGGGTTCCTACCGTGTCAGTGTATGTGCTATGCATTGCCTTATTGCCAAGGCCTGGGCATACTGGGCCTTCTGCCTACTGGGACAGGCTCAGGTTGTTCCTCCTCTGAGTCACTCTGTGCCTCTGCAGGCCTTGGCAATGGTGGGGGGCTGTGTGGCCCTGCCCTGTGCTGTTCTTGCTGCAGCTGTTTCCGCAGGATCATATTGTGCAGCATGGCACATACGATGACAATTTGGGTACATGTAGCTGTTGAATACTGCAAGGCTCCACTGGATGTGTCCAGGCACTGGAACCATGACTTGAGCATTCCAAACACATGCTCTATTATGATTCTGGTCTGTGCGTGTGCCTCATTATGGAGTTCTTGTTTGGGTGTGTGTGCATTTCTGATGGGTGTCATCAGCCATGGCTCCAGTGCATAACCAGCATCCCCCACTAGGTGTCCATAAAGGATGTCCCCTTGGCAAATCTCTGGTACAGCTGTGTCATATGCCAGATGTGGGAGTCATGATAGCTTCCAGGGCAGCCAGCACACACCTTCATTATAATGCCTTTGGCATCGCACATGACCTGGCAGTTGATGGAGGAGAAGCCCTTGAGGTTGATGTAGACCCTACCCCTCTCACCGGGTGGTGTTTTCATGTGTATGTGGGTGCAGTCTATAGCACCCACTACCTCAGGCAATTCTGCTATTTGGTGGAAGAGACACATATTGCTGATCAACGCCTCACAGCTGTTGTGGAAATATACATGCTCACCGGCATGTGCTGACATGGCATCCAGGAACTGGTGGAGTACCCTAGATGCTGATGCCTGTGAGATCCCCATGATATCCCCAGTTGGCCTTTGGAAGGTACCTGTGGCTAGTATTCTTAGGCCTACACATACCTTGGTATCCACTGGTATGGGTTCCCCTATCTTGGTTCTGTGTGTGAGGTGTGGCCGGCACAGCTAAACAATTTGTTGTAGGAGGTCCCTGTCTACCCTACAGCGCTACACTATCTCCAGTTCATGTAGCCCCTGGTAGGTTACCCTGGATCTGTACACTCTTCTCCTTCTCCTCACTGTGGGTTGGTCATCAGCATTCTCATCCTCACCACCCTCAGCCTCTTCCACATGTTGATTTATGAGAGCTGCTGCATTCCCTATCATTTTGTTGCTTTTGTTTGGTAAAATTTCCCCACTTGTGTACACTGGTGATGTAGAGTTTGTGGGAAAAAACAGAGGGAAAGATGTTTGCATAGTTTATAGTAGTGTGCTGGGCTGGGCTGCTGCCTATGTAATTGGCTGATTCTGATACATTTCACTTGCCAGCTATGCTAGTTCTCCTTGATTACCTTCCTACTGCTGTTTTCCCTTCCCATTGCCTTCCTGTTTAAGCCCAGTGCTCATATGTGCATGGAGCTGCTATTTCCTGGTTTACTTTTTTTTTTCCCTTTAAAACACAGTGCGTGGTGCACGCACCCATTTAGGCAATGTAAAGAGTGCTTGGCAGCTTCAGACACACCCCCTTGCTTAGCTCTGCTAATCTAAGGGCAAACCCGAGCCACAGGGCTCCAATAAGCTTACAGTATGACTGACACACCCCTCTATGATGTCAGCTAGCTCTTAGGTTTGTACCATGGTCTTCCTGCACCTACACGCTTGGGTACAGGCTAGACATGAGGGTGGAATCTGAGATTCAGTATCATTCCACTAATTTGCATAGGATTGCCTGCTAATGCCTAGTTACAAGTCAGACACTGAGCCTTCCCACATAGCAACCACTATTCACTAGCCATGTTGTCTTCTGTCTGCCATTGAGTATAATAGCAATATTGTGATTTTGGATAGAATGCTTTTTTCAAATTTTTTTATTTTCAGGTTGATCCCATTTGCGCATTGCTGCCCTATGCTTAAAAGTCTAAAATCGGCCAAAAAAGTTTTTTTTTTAATTTATTTTTGCAGCTGTTTTCCATGCCAGTGGCCATATATTTGGCCACTGGCATGCTTTACACATTATATACACCCTTTATTTGGAGCTGTCATGGCTCCGTATTGTAGTTTGCAGAAATGTACTCAGTTACTAACCGAGTACATTTCTGCAGATTACACTAGTCCTGCACGTCAGCCTCCAGCTTCTTGGATCACAAATTCACCTAATTTTCATGGTTTTCACCTGCAAATGGGGTAATTTGCATACAGGACCTGTGTCCATGCAGGAATAGTGCAGGAGCCCTCGTGCACATCCCGGGAGCTTGTTCCTGGATCTCTCGGTGTCCATATTGCCTCCAGCAGCTCCTGCACTATTCCTGCATGCCGTGCAGAGCTTGCTGAATCCCGGGGTGTATATATATATATATATATATATATATATATATATATATATATATATATATATATATATATATATATATACATGCACACAAACACACACACACACACACACACACACACACACACACACACACACATATATATATATATATATATATATATATATATATATATATATATATATATCAGACTCCTGCACTCTCTCTTTATGGACACCACTGCATGGACACTATAGAGCTGGCAACGATGGTTGCATCCACTATCCATAATCATGAAGGCACCAAATCAGTTTGGTTCTCCCAGGTAGTCAAAACAAATACAGCTCCTCCGGAAGATAAATTCAGACCTCATTGGTATAAAAAGGTCTGTTAATTACAGAATTCCCAGTCCTGCAAATGCATCTTGTCATTGCCTAGAAAGGTAGGCTTCCTGCCTTGCAAAGTCTTCCAGCACACTCTGTCGACACAGTAACACTATGGACAGAACTTCAGAGGTAGGTGTAAGGACATCTGAGACTCCCTCACATGGCATATCTAGGGTTACCATCTGTCTCTTTTACACAGGACAGTCCCTATTTGTGTAGCTGTGTCCTGTGAAAAAAACATGAAAATGACAAATGACCTGAGATTTTAGGATGAAAAATATTTCCAAAATTTTCATTAACAGTTACATAAAACAATTATTTTCTAAATGAAACACATTAATATTGATCAGAAGAAACAATTCAAATTCTATAAAGATGAGCATTTATTTTAGAAAGAAAGTGAAGCTATGGATTGTACTGCAAATTTAGACATTTCCAGAAAAAAAATGCCCCACTTGTGTCATTTGTAAAGCTGGCAACCCTAGAAATATCCCTTATCAGCATACTTCTCTGTTTACTGAAATTCACTGTGGTGGTTTTCTTGACTGGAGGGGATCTAGCAGATGGTGATGTACAATGAACTTCCTTCCCTGTCAGCATGGTCCTTGCTTCTTTCAGTCAACAAGAAGTAGCAATTTCAGTAATCCTTGCTGCTCATTTCCTTTTATAATATAAATAGGTAGTCACATATGTTTAAGACTGGCTTCCTCTTTTGTTTACAGTTGTAGGACACTTCACTCACTTGGCACTGGGAGCCAGGTAGCAGCCCCTCATGGCATTGTCTGTGTCTGCAGTTAACACTATCTCCATAAAACATGGGCTACCATTTAAACAGTGCATTATATAAATGCAACTCCATCACCACTATCACCATAGCACAAGGTCTGCCATTTAAACAGCCCTATATGTGACTGCCATGTCATCTCCACCATCACCATAGCATATTTAAACAGTGCCATATGTGCTCACCATGCCATCCCCACTATCACCATAGCACATATAGTGACATTTAAAAAGTGCCATATATGACTGCCATGCCAGCTCCATCACCATAGCACATTTAAACAGTGCCATATGTAGCTACCTCACCATCTCCACCATCACCATAGCACATCTAAACAGTGCCATATGTAACTACTATGCCACCCTCATCATCACCATACCACAACTACTCCCATTTAAACAATGACATCTGTGTCTGCCAAACTAGCTCCACCATCACCATAGCACACGTACTGTCATTAAAACAGTCCCATGTGTGACTACCATGCCATCCCCACCATCACCATCACCATAGCACAAGTACTCCCATTTAAACAGCGCCATATGTGGCTGCCATACCATCTCCACCATCACCATAGCACATTTAAACAGTGCCACATGTGACTACTTTGCTATCTCCACCATCACCATATCATAAATACTGCCATTTAAACAGTGCCATATGTGACTGCCATGGCATCTCCACCATCCTTTAGCACAAGTACTGCTATTTAAACAGTGCTACATGTGACTGCCATGCCATCTCCACCATCACCATAGCAAATTTAAACAATGCCATAAGTAGCTGCCATACCACCACCATAGCACAAGTGTTCCCATTAAAACAGTGCCATATATGGCTGCTGCTGCAATGATAAGCAGTAGCAGGAACATGGATGCCTTTGTGTCTCAATGTTCATCTTTCCTGTCACATATCTACACTGTGGTGATTTCCATACATAATCCTCTCACCATAATGGTATGCTGGTCTAACTTTTATTTTTCATCTCAAACCAGCCTGACTATTCCTCCCTTGCTTTTTCCCTCCTCTGATTCTCTCTATGATGCACAGCAGTACACCCTTCACAATTCATAACCATGTGGCATCAATGCCTCCCCAGACTAACACATTTCACACATACTGTCTCAGTAATTCACACCTCAATCATTCCTTCAACCAATAAAAGTTGCCATTGACCAGTCTTATATAGCCCTCTGTCAGTAAACAGCCCACAAATTTGATAAGTTGTATCACACATGTATCATGGTATTATGCTAAATTTCTATTATGAAACAGTTACATTTCAATTGGTACAAAAGTTTGGATTTCAACTGGGTCCAGAGCTTTGGATAAGAGATGAGGTGGAAGAGAGTTTTGCCCAGCGAATTAATGAGAGGGTTTATAGTACATGTTAACTGTGATCTTAACTTCTGAGATTGTAGAATATTCTTAGGGGAGGTTTAGCAGGTAAGGGAGTAAAGGCATTTGAGTGTAGGAGTTTAAATAACTGAAAGGTCAGTAACTGCCTTATGGCTGACTACAAGCCATTTCACTTTTGCTATCATTAGACTGTGGAGTTCTTGCCTGGGGAGACAGTAAGCATATCATATAAAAAGATGCCTTGAATATTTTTCTTAAGCAGCATCATTAAGGGGTAGCACAGAAGGCACCCCAGCTGAGAATCAAACCAGCGAACCTCTTGCTGTGATGTGACAATGCTAACCACTGCACCACCACCACCGCAACCTCCTGCTCGCACTTCCTCCCACATTCCAAAGATATGCACTAGGTGGATTGGACAATATAAATGGGCTATATGTGTGTGTGTGTGTGTGTGTGTGTGTGTGTGTGTGTGTGTGTGTGTGTGTGTGTGTGTGTGAATGAGTGGTATGGATGAGCTACCATGGCAGGGCTAGCCACCTGGAGGTGTAAACCTTGGCTCGAGATGATTGTGACTATTGAAGTGACACCCCAACCCCATGTGCAAAATGGGAAAAAGGGGTTGAGGATGGATGGATGGATGGATTAAGGGGTAGACCATTTTCAAGTTTTTCTGACTCAGAATAAAAGGTAGATAATTTTGTTTCTATTTTTTTTTTTTTTGTACACAAGTATTAAAGGTGAAGAATATGACAAGCCAGATTCCTAGAAACCTAAAGGAAGTGACTTTTTCATTTTAGAGAGGTTTTGCCTAGTGCTAATCAGAATAGCTCATATACAACAGAAAAAAATACTAAAAACCTTTTACATGTATTATGCTGATGTCTTCAGCTCAAGTGATACCATTTCCTTTCTGGTCAGAATCTTGAGGCATCTTAGTAAGCAGCTACATTAGCATCTACTTAAACCTAGAATATGATGCAGTTTAATCATCATCAGACAGCTCTGACTGGGTAAGCTGCATATTATACCACAAAGGGAGAAGGGTGTGTGCCCCCCTTACATTTTAGCCAGACATTTTTTACAAGACTACATAAAATATTGAACAAATTGCACAAGAATGCATTCTCTCAGGAGTAAGGCTGGAAATCAGTGGTTATGAAACCTGGTTCAAGGCTCCTGAGAGCACCCCGGCACTATCAGGTTATACCTCATATCATGCATTCAAGAAAGGAGGTGGGTATCGATATACATCAACGATACCCACACCTTCAGGTTGGTGGCAACGTACGAAGCATCGGAGACCATCCAGGTGCAAGTAACCATAGGAAAGACTGCTCTGCAATTTGTAGCATGTTACAGGCCACCTTCTCAAACTCAGGAACATCACACAGCTTTCCTGAAAACACTATAAATGTATCTCCAAACACCATCATATTAGGTGATTTCAACTACCCGAATATAGACTGGGATCATTACTCAAGCCCCAACACTCTAGCCCAAAGGTTCCTGGAGTTCATAAACAAATGCCATGGAACAACTTGTCACCATCCCCACGAGAGGAGAAAACATACTAGATCTCATCATCACGAACATGGGGACACAATGTTCAGCACCAGAGGTGTACCCCTCATTGGTGAGATCAGATCATAAACTAATCTCACTTTAAGTCCACATCCCGCCCCCACCCCGATAAGAGAGACCACTGTGAAAAACTTCAAAAGCCAACTTCACACTTCTTAAGACTGGTGTGGGTTCCTTCCAGGCCCCGGAAACCTTTACCCAAACAGCTGAATCACTTACAAATGCCTTCTATCAGCACCTCCAGGACTGCATGGATCAGGCAATCCCAAACAAAACAAAGACTCTCTTCACCAAAAGTCTGGTGGACCCCAGCCATTAACAAACTCTACAATAAAAGGAGAAAGCTACTACAAGATAGAGCAAAATCCTTAAAAGGGAAGACACCCTTGATCACTATAAGTAAAAACTACGATCGCTCATAAAATCATCCAAGGCAAATTTTGAAAGAAAAATCGCTAAGGATTCAAAAGACAATCATAAGGCCTTTTTTAGCTATGTTAGAAACCTGGGAGGAAACTCCCAGATATGCTCAGAATTAGTTCAAAATGATGTAAAAATCACTGAACCAACAGACATTGCCAACATACTGGCTGACAGGTTCAGTGCAAATAAAAGGAGAGATATCTCCCCCAGAGGATGGTACCCTCTCACACATATCAAATGAACAGGTGAAAACTGCTCTCTGCTAGGCAAAAAACACAGCATCTATGGGACCAGATGGTGTCCCGGTTGTGTGCTCCACGAACTCAATGAGGAATTAAACCCGCTGTTAGGGCAGCTGTTTAATCTTAGCCTCACCTCAGGATATGTACCCAATGAGTGGCATACGGCAACTGTGGTCCCACTTCACAAAGGCGGTGCCTCCACTGACCCTGATCAGCTTGACAAGCCTAGTCTGCAAAGCTATGGAGAGGATCATAATGGAACTCATAAATAAAGACATAGGGGACTTACAGACATTGGATCCAACCCAGTTTGGCTTTGTCAAGGGCAGATCTTGCCTTTTAAACTTGGTTGATTTTTTTGAAACAGTCACCAAGGCCATTTTATGAGGGCAAGGCAGTCCACACAGCCTACCTTGACCTTGCAAAAGCTTTTGACACAATACCCCACTCGGGTATCATAGAAAAACTCACCAACTTAAATGTAAACCCATACGTCACAAGATGGGTTGCAAACTGGCTAAGTGACAGAACCCACAGGGTCAGAGTGGCTGGCGCCATGTCAGACTCCAAGCCGGTCACAAGTGGTGTCCCACAGGGCTCAGTCCTAGGCCCCATCTACTTTTCAGAAGTACAGGCAAACACAGGAGGATTATGGCTGACTAAGTTTGCAGATGACTGCAAGCCATAGTTGAAAACACATCAGACACAGATATCCTCCAGAAGGGTCTTATAGAAATGGATAACTGGTGCCAGAGCCATGGCCTAAAGTTAAACGCCAAAAATGCATAGTCATACCCTTCGGGAAAAACAAGGTTACCCCTAGCTACCATATAGGTGGCAATCCACTAAGCACAGAAGAGGTTATCAGGGATCTGGGGACCCAGGTTGACAGTAACCTTTCATTTGACACCGGTAGTTAGGAAAACCTTCTACATTGCCCACCTGATCATGAAGGGATTCACATCTAGATCAAGGGAGGTCATTGTTCCCCGTACTCATCACTCATCAGACCAATGATTGAGTACAATGCCCCATTCGGAATGTATCTTACCCGACACCTGCAGCAATTGGAAAGGCCCCAAAAGTTCCTCACCAAGAGGATAAAGGGTCTCAAAAATATGTCTTATGCTGCCCGACTGAAGGAACTCCAGCTCTATTCTGTCGCATACCGTCTGCTCAGAGGTGACCTGTGCCTAACATACAAGGCCATGTCAAACCCGGAATTGATGGACATGCTCCACCTCAAAAAATCTAAATCCATAAGAAATACAAGAGGAAGAGACTTAAACCTTAACACAGTTATAAATAGGATGTGCTGGAGGGACAGATTCATCACCCAGAGACTCCCTATGCTGTGGAACAAAATCCGGTACATGTGAGGCAGAGCACCTCGCTGGCCCTGTTCAAGAGAAATCTTGACAAATGGATGGGGGATCACCTCAGTGTCACTGCTAGACAGAGGCAAATGGGCACAGTAACTTTCAAACTTAAGGGGTGGTGAAAGCCACAAAACTTTGGGCTAGGCTTATAAATGCCCTAGGGCAGATAGCCTAGTATGAACCTATGAACCTATGAACCTATGGTAGGGGTTGTTTCTTGGATTGATTATATATAAGTGACCTTAACAGAATGCATTGAAGGTAAGTTTGCATTTTTGCTGATGACTCAGTCTTATTTAACAGGGCTTATATACCAGGAGCTGGGGTCTTTGCTTTTATAAAAACATTGAGACACCCTATTTAGATTTCTGTATTAACATCTAGAGACTCCATCCTCATAACAACATAGGCAAGATGAAGGTAGTTAAGAGGACAACAACAGAAGGAGCACTTAATTTGCATCAGAAGCCATACAAGGAAACTGTTCAAAAAGAGAGAGAGTGAAAGTCTGTAAGAGCATAGTATGGAAAGTCTTCTACAACTTATGCAATGTGCATTATAGAGGCATTTACCTTCCTCAGAATAACCCACAGGTAAACTAAAATAGCTTACCAGGAACAGTCATGAGGAAAAGAGGCAGAGGGCATGAATAAAAATGTTTAAGTCCCTCAGAATAACACACATAATCCAAATGGGTACTGCATTAAAAAAAAAAAAAAAAGTTGTGAGAGTTGTGTGAGAGCCAGTGATCACATACTGAGGATACAATATGGACAACTCAGGGGAAAGAAAAAAAAATAGTATTTCATAGAAAAGGTGGTAAATAATTAAAACAGTTTTACAGAATGAGTACCAGGATCAAAATCAGTGAATAAAGTCCACATAGTTGCACAGACATAATATTATAGTTGTAGGTTCAGTAGTAGTAGCTAGACTATTAGAAAAAAACAGGATCTGCAGTTTCTACAATAAATAATAGGTATACAATGTTAGATATGTGATCATTATCTGCTATTAAAATCTATGCTTCTTTGCAAATGCTTAATATACTGTTCTGTCTGCTGTAGGGTAATATGATGATCTGCAAACGGTTGAAATTTAAATTACTCTCCTCATGCAGAAAGAAAAACACTTTTTTTTACATTTTTGTTCAATATAAAATTTAATTTCTGTGCAAAATCATTTTCTATGGTAATTTAAGAGGCATCAAGAGTGTGTGAAAAATGTATTAATCAAACAAAACACATTTCATATGTTACTCATTTCTCTTGGTTTCTTTGAATATTTCCAGAAATATATATTAACTATTATTTTAGTTACTTTTCTTATATTTTGTTGTGTGAGATATCTGACTGGGCTAGCCCAGTTCTCACTAGTCTCATGGAGTACATTTCCAATTATACTATACAGTATGGTAGGTAAACACAATGAAAGTACAACCACAGCATGAGTAGAACACAATTATACATAAAAAATAATCCACTACAAGCACTTGTGTGTTACTTTCTCATGACATATTTGCTTCCGGCCACTTTCTTACAAAGGCAAAGGTTCTACCTCCCAGTAACTCAGTATCCCATAACTACTTAGCCGTCCCAATAGCCTATACTATAAAATTGTATAGCTCTACCAAAACCCTAAGTATAACACTAAAACTCCCTTCCCACTTCCTAACCTTAAAACTCCCTTCCTACTTCCTAATCCTAAACTCCATTTCCCACTCCCTAATCCTCAAACTCCTTTCTCATTCCCTAACCCTAACACCCCATCCTGATCTGTAAACCTTAAAGTACCTCCACTCCATAAACCTAAAACTACCATCCTGCCCAGTGCCTAATCCACACTCCCACCCCCACCCACTCCCTCAGCATGGCTGCCACACTTATCTTACTAAAACTCAAATAATGTGTTCAGGTAAGCTGCAACAGCTTGCCGGGAATTATATTTGAGTCAGAGCATGACAGGCAGCCTATTCAAGCTACAAGAAGCTTGAGTCCCTAGCTTCAAGACAGCAATCTTCAAGTGCTTGCGAGCGTAAGACTTAAGTGCTTGTGGTAGACCCCTGCAAAAACATCAGAGGGAAACTTGGCAACATTATTACCTTAAGAACAAAAGGATATTAATATGCAAGGAATGAGACTGTTTTCCAAGTCTGTACTAGCAAGAGACTAATGATGAGAGTAGCAGGTCCTAAAGTATGTGGCTGCAGTTAGCAAACAAGAGCGGATTACTTCAAAGCTGACGTTGACGGAATTTGTACTGGTGTTCAATAATGATTTGCAAAATATGTTTATGGGATGGCAATAAGACACAGTGCAACAAGAATTCTAGACACCTAATTACTAGACATTATGATATGGAAAAGTCAAAAACAGTAAGGTGACTAACATGGTAAAGTACTGAGACTGTCGGCATTATTGAAAGTATGCAAAAAATCAAAAGTAAAAGAGGCAGAATATGAGTTATGGCTCTTAAAAAACGGAGGTTTGAAGAGTGGTTTGAAAATTCCTTTTTTTGTAATATTGCCATAATAAAGGAGAGAAATACTTTAAAAATCAAGTATTACCTGTTATGCAAGTAGCAGTGACATTGGAGCTTTAGCAGCAAAGGGGTAGGGATGGAGTGGGTATTGCCCTCACGTAAGTAGATGCAGCAATAATTTTGACAAACATACATATTAGACTCCAATTATGTCTGCATGGGTTCCTGTCAAAACACTAACAACTGCAATAATGATTCTTAGAATAGCAAGACCGAGATGATGAGTCTCGAGAAAATGCCCCACATCAACAGCTCTGATATTATTCCTGCAATATATCCTAAGTCCAATGCTGTTATTCCCCAAAGGATTCCTCAAACATATCCTTAGTGCGCGGCTGAGATACCCCAGAGTTTGTCCTGAATATATCCCTCATCTAAGGTTATGATACAGTTTCCTGAATATATCAGAAGTTGAAGATTGTGACACTCCAGAATATTCCTTGAATGTATCCCAAGTCCAACACTGTGATACACAGAATATTCTCCTTACTGTGAGTTACAGCAATCTCACTGTTAGTGCATATAAGTAACAAAAGTGTGGGGAGTGGGCCTATAGTCACTCCATGCATTGCGGTCTGGGATGGCGAAGATCTCCTGCTGAAACACTGCAATGGCTTTTCAGTTTTGAGACTCACTGCTATTTTTAGGCAGTTGTACTACTTTATTGTCACAGTCATACAACTTGCAGTTATTGGTCTCATTTGTTTGATAGGCAACCTTTGTGCATATGCAGCAGAATATTTATCATTTCTCTGGAGACCTGTGTAGAATCTATTGGTGATGCAATTCAATAAGCCAACTTTGTAAAAGGGGCCATAGAGAAGCCTACATTTTCCTTTCCTCATAAATTCTAATAGATTAGGTGCTGCATGAATCAGTTTCATTGATGCATTGTTATTTCTCTTTTAATTATTTCCTTCTTTTGCCATTCTTTTCTTCATCTGTAGCCTCCTTCCATTTCAGGCTATAACTATTAGTTTTTATTCTTCCTTTCTTACAGTGTTCTGCCAATGAATGTAAACATTTCATTCCAAAAGTATTAGGCGGTTTGAATGAACGTAACTGATCTTTAGTTCAGTATAGAAAACCACAAAGGTGTAAGTGGCAAGACAGTTGCTGCTTTAAATTTAACCTAGGGTTTATTGCCAGAAAAATTTCTGTAGATGGCATCAGGTAAACGTGTGCTGTTTTTAGGTTAACAGACTATGATGTACATTCACAGTGTGATTATTTTAGGAGCCATCAGTTCTGCCAAGTATCATATTATAAATCACGTCAAGCCCTTGATGAACCTTCTAATCACCTTCTCTGTGAATCAATGCAATGTTTTCAGAAAGTGCAGAAAAATATCATGGTCTATGAACCATAGAAACTTCCACTGTCAATAAAAGCTGTTTACCCATTGGTAGGAGACGAACAGGTACTTTAGTGAGCACAAAAAATAAGGAATAATAGCAAGCAGATATAATACACAAGGAAAATACATAGGAGTATACAAGGCAGGGGTTGGGAAGGCAAAATAATATTTTTGAAGGGGCTAGTGACTACTTTTTCTAATAAAAAGAGAATGAATGAGGTCCATATGATGGAAGAAAAGCAAAATCTGTGTAAAGAGAGAGACAGAGAGATGGTAGGAGATTTTGTGGGGGCAAACATTCAAAAATGAAAGAGTACAGACAATCAAAGATGGTTGCACACATATGAGGTTGGGGTTACAAGGAATGGACACATATATACATATATACGTACTGAGGGTGGCCAAATGGTTATGAAGAAGGTTAGACTACACACAATGTAAGGGCCACAGTATGGTTGTTGCCTGTTAGAGAAGTATTGGTCTGGAAGAGAGGGCAACCTCCTGAGAACCATTGCTAGCTGTGGGTTCTGTCTAGCCATTGTCATTCCAGAGAGCCAATGACCAAAGCTGGCCAGACAACAGAATCTCAGATCTGTTCCAGCAACCTCTTAACATAGCCAAGCTGTTCTTCCATATAACTTGCCATCTTGACCTTCTGTTGCACCTGCAACTGGAGTGATAGTGCAGGGTGGTATTCCTCTCCAGCAAGGAAACCCATCCTTGTTACCTAAGCAGCTTGGGCTGCAACAGTGGCCAGCTGTGGTGGAGGTGCCTAGACCTCCTTTTACTCTTCATTTGTACTATATGACACACAAAAGGAAGGTTAGCATAAGTGTGGCACACTTTAAGACACAAGAAATGTGCAGTGCACCATAAATCATATACCAGTCGTTGGTATCCTGCTGTGCTGTTAGTCTTTCCCTTTTCCTGTGGCAGCCCACCCAGTTCACCTCTCACTCTTCACATGCTGTAATATAAAGGTACACATCAATACAGTGGGACAGGCGATGCAGGTGATGCATAAGGTACACAGAATAAAGTGGAACTGCTACTGCTGGTTATTCCTCGGGAATGACTGTAACAAATGTGTTACAGCAGTAATTACAATATAAAGCAAACAATCTCTGACCATGCGATATGTGCCTAATCTGCTCCAAATAATATATATAGCATCAATGATGATCATAAACATCACTGTTGTATATCTATGTCCTTTAGTTTGTTTTACATAAAGCAGATGCTATTTATCATACATAAATTCACTCACAAAGTGCCCTCCCAACCAATCTCATCTTGTGAATGTTGGGGTTCAGCCACTGTTATATCATGTCGGCAGGAGTCACTTGAGGTGGTTTTTGTGTGGATGGCTCCAAGCCACCTCCCATGGGAGGTGTACCAGTCACGGCCCACTAGGATAGGATAACACAAACCAGACCGAGGATATGTTGAAGAACTTGCTTAGTTTCCTGTGACATTCTAGGAGAATCCAATATCTGTCAGCATCGGAGAACATGGTCAACAGATCATGTTGCTTTGCCAAAGATGGACTGCACCTGTCCCCCTAGGCTTTCAGATATTGGCTAAATAAACTTTATCCACCCTCTTAGAGCCTTTTATAGCAAATGCCAAGAGGACAAAACTACTAACATAGTGAAAAATTCTCCAAGCACCCTTAAGGTGTTACTGCTCAATGCTAGGAGCCTAAACAAAAAGACTCCACACCCTTCTAACCTCCTCACTCTAGAGAATGTATACATTTATGACATGGCTGAGACTTGGTTTATAGGCATAGAAAGTACTCCAGCACTGCAAGGCTACAGTGTCTTCCACACATATAGACCAACAGTAGCCCAGGCTTGGACCAAAGTTGGAGGTAATTCAATCTACATTTGTAATAAACATACTTCCAAGCTGGTTAAACAGGATGACAACATGGAGCTCATCCATGTGCAAGTCACCATAGATAAGGTCCCTCACAATATTGTAGCTATCTACAGATCACCATCTATGCATCTGGAGTCTCAAGACTCTTACCTAAACCTACTAGAGGTTCTTAACATCCAAGCAAAAAGCCTATTCATAGGTGACTAACTACCCATCTACAGACAGGGAAGCTTACACTGCCTCAAACTCACAGGCATAATGCTTCCTAAACTCTGTTAATGCAAGCACCCAGGAAAAGATAGCACACACGTCAACCAGAGAATCAAACATATTAGATCTGGTATTCATCAACACTGGAGAGTATTGCCCCCACTCCCAACCCCCAACCCCATGTCACATCCTTACTAGTGAGGTCAGATCACAAAGCTGTGTCCTTTAAAGTATAAATCAACCAATAAAACCCACCTAAACTAGCAACAGGAACTATTCTAAGGCAATCCACATCTTATTAAGTGACAATTTGTCAAACGTCAAGGCCCCCCCAACCCCAGGACCAGAGATATTTATGCAGAATTATTCAGAGTCCCTGTACAAACATGTGAAGTGAATGGCTGCATAGATGCCGGAATACCTACCTGAGGTAAACCCAAAACAAACCCAACCGGTGGAATCTTCACCTAAACAGGGTATATAATAAATGAAAAAAAAAATGATTGCTAAAATTAGGAAGAGCAACTCGGTTAAAGACAAATGTTCTCTTATGCAACTAAGCAAGAAACTAAGATATCTAATTAAGTCCAACAAGGCCAGCTATGAGGTCACTATAGCCTTGTAAGCTAAGAACAATCACAAGGTCTTCTCCAGCTTTGTCCAGAACCTTAAAGGTAACACAAACAGCAGTGTGCTGAACTGGTGGTGAACAGTACCATGTTCACCAATCAGGGTGATATAGCATATATACACACTGGCTGATAAATTCAGTTCAAACTTCACCCCCACCCTACCCCCAGCTCCTACAGGTGACATTCCCTCCAGCATACTACCCCTAACTCTTAGGAGGGACCAGGCACTGGCAACGCTAGTTAAAGCCAAAAACACTGCCTCTGTGGGTCCCAACAACATCCCCAGTTACCTCATGAACAGTCTAAAGCCCAACCTGTCAGGGCCACTTGAGGCAGTCTTCAACTACAGCCTTGAAACAAGGTACATTCTAAGTGCATGGAGGACCACAATAGCCATTTCCCTTATCAAGGGTGGACCATCAACCCACTCAGGGAATTACAGACCCATCTGTCTAGTAAGCCCATAGACAAATCCATGGAACACATTATCACGTCTCACTGTTTGTAAAGTTTTTCTAGCTAAGTTTCACTATGTGAAAGGTATTAACTGGAAATTTTCTCCATTTGTTAAGCATTTGTTTGTTGTTATGATTTTTCTGCCAAGGAGTGTATCATATAACTGATTTGTTTGCAGATAAAAGCATTCTCTAGAGTCTCCTAGCTCCTTTTTCTGTTTAAAACTTTCATTTAGTGTCTCACTGCTATTCTTCTGCTGTGATAAACATTTCCTGTAGTGTTTTCTGCCTAAAATAGTGTAGCTAGCAGTGGTAGCATAGTTTCCCAACCTCCCTACCTATTGTTGTCTTGTTTTTAAACTTGGTGGTTTTGCAGTTGCCCACCACAACTGTAAATTTGATCTGAGACACTCCTCCCAGTCCAGTCTTATTAGCGCTTTCTACCTAATACAGTGAGAACATTTGAGAAGGACAGCCCCCTAAGTTTCTTAACCTTGAATTATCTTCTGTTCCTCCAAAAAAAAACTTTATTCAGCTGTTTTTACATACTACTCCTACTCTATTACTTCATCTTGCTTTTTCTGCTACTTTTTAAAGTGTTCATTTGCATCTTTTCTGCTGCACTTATTACTGCTTGTTTTTAGCCTGCTTAAATTGTGCTATTCTAAGCCTCTTAGTTTTGATTTAAGCACTTGAGCTTTAGGCCTACCCCTTAGCTCTCCCTGGCCTCTCTCCCTCAGATTCTGACAAATATGGATGGACAGTTTCCTACAGTCTCTCCTGCCAGCCTGGTTGATATGGGCATCCTGAGACAGTTCAGCAACTGCCTAATGTACATGGACAACCATCTACTACTACCACCTAGGGACACAATTTGTGAGAGATGCATTACATTAAGAACCTAGTGTCTATGGTCTTTCCCTCACAAGCCAGTATATCTGGCACTGAATAGGCTGTCAACACAATCAGTACACCTCAACCACCACCCACAACTACACAACACACACCCACATATGCGGAGGTTCTCAACAAAAATAAACCCAAGCAAAGGACACCTCAGAGGCAAAAACACATGCAAACTCAACAACTCCCCACACCACATACCACGGATAGTCACACACCTGTGTCTCGCAACCACTAAGACCTAACCATAAACCCAAAATATTAGTCACAGGAGACTCCATTGTGAGATATTCAGATATGCCTCTCACCAGGCTGGATAAGGAGAAAGTCACAATTAGTTGTTTGTCAGGTGCTAGAATCTGCTATATCACACATGTACTCAAGTCTCTCAACAGCAGGTACTGTTATGACTCTGTCATAGTCCATGGTGGCATAAACGACTTGAGACGCACCTCCCTGAACTATATGAAAAGAGACATCATTCAGGTCACTGAATATGTGTCTCAAGCATGTATGTCCCTAGCCTTAAGCAGCATTCTGCCGTCACCCACAATGATGCCTCAATACAAACAGAAAATGATTGACTTTAACAACTGACTTAGTTTCTGGTGTCATTCCAGGAGGATCCAGTACATCATAGCCTGGGAAGATATGATCGACAGACCACGATGCTTTACTAGAGATGGCCTGCATCTGTCTCACTTGGGCTTCAAGCTTCTGGCAAAGGCCCTTACCTCCACATAGTGCCTTTTTTAGGAAATACGCACACACCTCCAGGCTGGTCAAACAGTATGATGCACAGTCAGCGGCACCGGAAGCTGTTGAAGACTGGGGGGGCAGAGGGTGAGAGGGGCACTTAGTGATCTAAAAAAGGACATTTTTTTAAACTATTTACTACCACAACATAGGTTCACTTGTTGGGCATTTTAAACTTAGCCAATTTCCCTTTTGGTGCTTGAATTAACATTTCCTAATTGGTCTTACCTATCCAATGGCTGATAATTGTATATTAGCCCTAGTGAGAATAAATGTGATCATACTATAGATAATTTGAGGGGACCCATGTAAGAGATGCAGCATTTCAGAACTGCCTCTATCCATTAGTGACATGAGGGGCAATCCTGGAGTACATTTTCTATTACCCATCCTTAGATCCAAGTTGCATTTGAATATGGACAGGGATGAGCTTTGTTTTACTTGAATGGATAGTTTGTTCTATAACAGGGGTAGCCTCTGTGATAGATACCCGTCTCTCCACAGCATTCAGTTTAGATACCTGGACTGAGTATTTCTGATGCCATTTGACTTGCTGATGTTCAGTAGGTCCATCTGTATTAGGTCAGAGGATGCCTTGTATGCCAGATATATCACCTCTAAGCACTCTTTAAGATACTGAGTATAGTGATAAATCTTTGAGGTGGCCCATGCAAGACCTATTGTATAGATCTTGTATCCTTTTAGTAAGGTATCTCTGTGGGTATTCCAATTGTTGCAAGGGTCTGGACAGATCATGCCAAAATGAGCATTATACAAAATGATTGACTTAATGAGGGCTTTGTAAAGGGGGACAATAACATCTCTAGATCTAGTCACAATCGATTTGATTATAAGCTGTGCAATATAGAAATAATTTCTTATGACTCTGAGCACATGTTGGTCAGAAGTTAGGTCACTGTACACACAAGTTCCCAAATGCCAAACAACTGAGTCAGTTCTCAGGGGGCATTGTCAATTTGGCAGTCCCCTGGAGTGAATAACTTCCCAAAGGATACGATAATGTATTTCTTGGAGTTTAGTTTCAAGTCATGATTCTGGCACCAGTTATTGTTTGGGACAAACCTTCCTGCATGATGGTTAAATCATTTGGGGACTCAGTAACTTCTCCTAGCTTGCAGTCATCTCAAATTTAGTCAGCCAAAGCCCTTTGGTATTTCCTTTTACTTTTGAGATGTATATGCCAAATAGAAACAGTCTTAGCATCGAACCTGGGGGACTCCATTGGTGACTGATCTCTTCCCATATTTTGATCTCCTGCATCCTGTGAGCAAGCATACATGTATGTGTTGTTTGATTCACCTTCCTGATTGTATTAAATGATATTCCCTGTATAATACAGCACCACTTGTTAAAATGTGTTTTAAATTTGTAGTTTGAAAGAGTCTTCTAGTAAGCAATGAAAAAAATGTATGAACCAATAATGACAAAACTACCCATTTCAGAAATTTCAGCCATAAAAGGCCACTCAAACTTCTGTCATTACAATCCACCAATATCAGTAAATATGCAAACTCTCTGCAGAAGTAAGTCATCTAAATAATTCCACATTAAAAGGATCTGTAACTAATGAAGATGTTGCTGCTAACAAACAACTTTACATTTCCTTGTTTCATCTACAAATAAAGTGCTTGCTGTCCTTGAAGAATAAATTGCCTATGCTACATTAAAAAAATGATACGCTAATAATTTTTCAGTGGGAAATGGATGGCAAACTGATAACAGAAACATAGTTACTAGGTAACTCCTCCAAAGGAGGACATTCATAGGACTGCAGCATCCACTCCCTTTAAAGTACAACACAGTACAGTATCAGCGATCCATCTGCATACTGTGGGAGTAGAATCCACAGCCTTCTGCATCAAAAGCAAGTATGTGTTGTGCTACTAACAATGCAAATGACTTAGCATAAGTAGCACTAAAATTCTCTTCCCCTGAAGCTCTGAGCTCCTTGTAAAATCCACTTGACACTCTACTAAATCTCTTAACTTCGCAGCACAATAAATCTGGAAAAATACAAAATGTATTGAGGGGGAGGGGCAAAGGCCCCAAACCAGGGACACATTTTAGATATTGCTTATATAATCTTAGAAAGTTGCTAAAATAAAGTGTTTTGTGTTACCATGTGTTTCCTGAAAGATAGGAAGACTGAAACCTAAAGGGCTATCATTATTTAGTGAATTCAGTTCTCACTGATTTGCCAGAAAACCACAAATTTTAAGAGGAACAGACCAAAAGTATGAGCCAAATATTCTGTGAAAATCTGGACAGTTGAGAGCTATGGACTCAACTCCCTGAATCACAATTGGTGGTATGGGTTGAGAATTCAGGCTCTTGTTTGAGCCTAACACTAACCACCAGGTATACCTAACTGGGGCATATTACACACGCGCACACACACACACACACACACACACACACACACACACACACACACACACACACACACACACACACACACACACACACACACACACACACACGGCAGCAGCATAACTCCTGCAAATAAAAGAACAGAACAGTGGCAGCATAACTCCTGTAACACAGAGCAATAACAGAACAAGAACAGGTAGTTTAGTTAGTTTAACTTCTGCATGCAAACCCACATTAGCGTGAAAACTCTCCTTCATTAATTTTCCCCGATAGGTCTTGCAGCTGTAAAAGTGTGGGGGGGGGGGCTCCCCCTCCCACTGGCTCTATGGTTCCGGCACCCATGCACACAGTAGACACTCCAGGTGTAGTTAACCACTGACAAGCCCCTATTCAAATCATAGCTAGCTACAGGCCCCCAAATTTGATTCAAGATGCCCACTCCAACTATCTGGACCACTTTGAATCTATCAAGATTCAACCCTTTACCCTTATCCTGGGCGACTATAACTACCCAACAATATACTGGAAAAACTACTCATGCCAGAACACAAATGCCGAGATATTTCTTGATTTTATCAATGCAAATGTCTTGAAACAACTAGTTGATACCCCACAAGAGGTGATAATATCTTGGACTTGGTATTAACCAACATGAGTTACCACTGCAGCACCCCTACAGTATCATCCTACCTGTTAAGATCTAATCATAAAGTGGTCATGTTCAAGTCACTATCTCCCATGACCCCCCTCCCCCCTCTAGCTAGGGTCAAACAAACAATTTCTCCAAAGCTGATTACAACCTCCCGAAGGATGGTATAAACAGCTTCACAGCCCCCTCCTCCTCTGTAGGAACTGGCACCGATGTCCAAATCTACACCAAAGTACTATACAAGCATTTATATAGATGTATGGAATCAGGAATACCCAACAGGACAAAATCATCCTCCACAAGTAAAAGTAAACCTGTCTGGTGGACATCTGCAATAAATAAACTATATAGCAAAAGGAAACAATTGCTGTCCAGGACCAAGAAGGAGCAGGTGCCCAACTGGAAGCAATGTCTCCTTAGCCTGAACAAGCAAATAAGAGCACTAGTGAAATCCTCTAAAGCCAACTTTGAGTCCAAATTGGCCACATCTACTAGAGACAGTCATAAGCCCTTCTTCACATATGTCTGTAATCTCAAAGGAATCACCCAGATCTGTTCAGAACTTGTGGTCAAGGACACCACATACACAAGTGCTGTAGATATAGCCAACCTACTGGCTGAGAGATTAAACAAAAATGTCACCCTTCTTTCCCCCCATCCGTAAATCAGGACATCCCCAGTACCTGCCCCCTCCTCTTATCTCTAGGGAACAGGTCATCACTGCCTTCTCAAAGGCAAAAATTCAGCCTCCATGGGACCCGATAACATCCCAGGTTGCATCTTACATGAACTCAGGCATGAACTTGCAGCACCACTAGGCACCCTATTCAACCAAAGCTTGAGTACTGGCTTTGTCCCAGCCAAGTGGAGGACAGCCACTGTCATCCCTTTACACAAGGGTGGAGCAAAATGTGGAGCATCCACCGATCCAGGAAATTATAGACCCATCAGTCTAACTAGACTGATCTGCAAGGCCATGGGATGGATTTTCATGGCCCTCCTTAACAGGGACATTGGCAACCTCCAAACACTCGACCTCACACAATTTGGCTTTGTCAAGGAGAGATCATGTCTGTTAAATCTGGTCAACTTCTTTGAGACAGTCACCTAAGCCATGGACGAGGGAAAGACGGTGAACACCACCTACCTTGACCTAGCCAAAGCCTTCAACACTATATCCCACTCGGGCATAATAGATAAACTCTCTCAACTAGGCATCAATCCATATGTTACCAGATAGGTAGCAAACTGGCTCACTGATAGAACCCACCTAATCAAAATAGGGGAGGCCACCTCAAGCAGTAGTCCCGTAACGAGTGGCATACCCCAGGGATCAGGGTCTTGTGTCTCTGTTATTCAGGATATACTTCTCTAAGGTGCAGGTCAAAACCAGTGGGCTATGGCTGACCAAGTTTGCAGATGACTGTAAGCTGGGCATGGTCATCAATTCCACAAGTGATGTGGACATCCTCCAAGAGGGTCTCACCCAAGCAAATGACTGGTGGCAGAAACATGGCCTCAAGTTGAATGCCAAAAAAATGCATCATCATCCCCTTTGGGGAGAGTGATGTCCCCTCATATTATCACATTAATAACAATGACCTAAGTATGCAATCAGTCGTGAGGGATTTGGGCACCCAGGTTAATAGCAACCTAACTTTTGACCACCATGTTGCTTCTATTGTACGGAAAGCTTTCTACATGGCCAACCTCATAAGTAAGGGTATCTCATCCAGGGACAAGGAGGTCATAAAATCCCTGTATTCTTCCCTTATAAGCCCAATTATTGAGTACAATGCCCCTTCAGCATGTACCTCACAAAGCACATGCAACAGCTGGAGAGACCACAGAGGTTCCTCATCAGGAGAATTCAGGGCCTCAAACAACTACCCTGCACAGATAGGCTAAAAGCCCTTTCCCTATACTCAGTTTCATACAGACTCCTCAGAAGTGACCTCTGTCTGGCATACAAAGCAATCTCAGACCTGTCTTGATGGGACTGCTGCATATCTGCAAGTCAAGCTCCACTCAAGTAACCTGCACATGCAACCTCAACCTGGTCTGTGACATCAATAGGACTTGGCAGGACAGATTTGTGTCCCAGAGACTCCCCCATCTGTGGAATAGACTCCTTCTCCACATCAAGCAGAGTACCTCATGTTCTTATATTGTCAATTTATCTGGACAGTATTTTTCAGATTCTGAATATGCAGTACTTAATTGTGGTTTAAAATTTGTGCCAACTGTTCTTCCTCATTTGTATGAAATTAAATGTGATATTTTTAAATTAATTAGGAAATTGCATTTACATTTTTTTTATTTATTTAACATTTGTTTACTGGGAAAGTCCAACTTGGAACAGAGCCAATTTTCAGTGGATGCCCGAGGAGAAACGCTCCAGATGCATGTCTTTGCAACATTGTAATTTAAAAATCTATTTTAAAGCTGATGTTAGAGATAAGTTCAATAATACAGTATGTGACAGTATTAATAGTTCCTTGGAGGAAAGGTTTTATTCATCCAATTATAATATTGATTACAATGCATATTTTTATTGGATACTGGTCACACTGGGTATAAAAGCATGTATATACCAACTTTCAATCATGAAAACATACAACATTTTTCAGAGATGTTAAACTTTTCAGTTAGTAATAAATATAGGGAGTTTGAAAAAAGAAAAAAAAGATGTGAAGTATAATCTAACACTTATAAAATGGAAAGCATTGCAGTCACTTAGTGGTAGACGGGATATAATTTTTAAGCCCGCTGATAAAGGAAACAAACTTGTAGTGATGCATTACACACAATATTTGGAGATGTGTGAAAAACATTAGTAGATGAGAAAATATATGAGAAAGTACAAAGTGATGTTTATAAGAGGGCACTACAGGAATATGAAGATTTGTTGAGTAAGGGTTTTAGATTGGGTTACTTTACAGACAAGGATATAAAGATAAAATTTAGTATAGAAGGTTGCAAGATGGCTCAGTTCTACTGTCTTCCAAAAATACATAAAGATCTTGTGAATCCCCCAGGTCGACCCATAGTCTCAGGATGAGACTATTTTTTTAATAAAATGGGTCAGTTCCTACATGGTTATTTACTTTCTAAGGTGTAAGGTGTGTCCCCTCTCTTCAAATATAAGAGATGCATTTGACTTTCTAGAGAAAGTCAGTAATATACAGTAGAATCAGAATATGTACTGGATTACATTAGATGTTAAGAGCCTCTACACAAGTATACATCACACCTTTGGGAGGAAAGCACTGAGGTACTTTTTAGGGTCTAGTCTAGCTACAGAATATGTTGTGAAATTTATATATTTAACTAAAACTTTTTTTTGAATTTAACGGAAGTTTATACCATCAAAAACAGGAAACAGCGATGGGGGCAGCTTTTGCCCCTGTGTATGCTAATCTCGGTATGGGACTATTTGAAACCGAATGTTTATACAGAATAAAGTTTTTTCAAGAACATGTAGTTAGATACTACAGATTCATTGACAATTTAATTTTCCTGGTGGAGGGGGGACAGAAATCGGTGAATGATTTTGTGGCTGAGCTGCAAAAAAATAGATTTCAATTAGAGTTTGATGGCTTAAAATTTGGTACAAAAGTTCCTTTTTTAGATGTTGTAGTGGACATTAGTGATGGAAACAATATGTGTACAACAGTACAAAGAAAGTTTGAAGAGGGCACGCAATAGTTACATGGAAGAATTTGTTACCCCCCATACCCTCCAGGCTATTCCATATGGAGAGTTCCTACATCTATATAGACTGTGCAATAATGAAGGGGATTTTAGAAAAGAAATGGGGAGAACTGTTGATGTATTCAGAAGTAGGGGCTACAACAATGAATTATTAGAGGAATGTTGGAACAAGTTCCTGGGTGGATGTAGAAAAATAGGAATGAAAGAGAAGGGAAGACAGTTTGAGGAAACAGAATTTATACACGATGAGGGTGAATAGATTTATTTTGTCACAACATATAGCTGTTTCAGTCCCAAGTTAACAGAATTGGTAAAATTTTATGGGGGTTATTTGACATCTCTGAAGGACATTTCAAAGTGGATAAGTACTAAGCCCTTAATCTCTTATAGAAAGGGAAAGAGTATTAATAACTTTATAGTTAGGGGTACATTTGTTATACCATCAATGAATATAGTAAACAGTATAGTACAATATGGTACAACCCCTTGTGGAAGATGTAAAGCCTGTAAACATGTAGTTAGAGGATTTTCTAAAAGGAATGGCATTACTTTCAGGGCAATGGATCAATTTAGTTGTAATACAGAGGGCATTGGGTATGTTCTTAAATGCCCTTGTAATAGATTGTATGTGGGAAAAGTAAGAAGCCCTTTAAGATTAGATTATTAGAACATGTTAGAGATATTGTTAATAGGAAAGAAGAAAGTTCGGTAGCTGAACATTTTAATAAATTCCACAATGAGGATGATAGGGGGTTACAGGGCAGTATATTGGAAAATATATATGTTTCCCAGTTTAACAAAGTGCCCATGAAAAATAAATTGTTATTCAAAGAATCTGTTTATATTTTAAAGTTTGATACTTTAGCCCCAAAAGGGTTAAATGAGAAGTGTAATTGTAGATTTCTTATTTTAGTATGTTAATTGTTAATTGTTTTATAAGATGTGTATTTAATGGGAGTGTTTTTGAAAATATTTTACTCCTTGAAGGCTTTGGCCGACACATCACAGAGTTACATTAAAATGTGTTTGGATTCCTGGCTGGTTGTTTTTTTCATTTTTACCTCATTTCTACCCGTTGTTTTGTGCAGCTCAGTATCTCTTTTTAAGTGCAACCTGGATAACTGGATGGGAAACAGAAAATACACCCCTGGGATTCCACCTGTGTCCCTGCTGGACAGGGTCTTTGGGTGCTGACTTGTCTAAACATGGGCTAAATTCTTAGCTAGGCTTATCAGGGCCTCAGGACCAATAGCCTAGTAACTTCCTATGATCCTATGGTAAACAAGGATGTTGGCAACCTACAGACAGTGGCCCCATCCCAATTTGACTTTGTAAATGGAAGGTCTTGCCTACTTATTTATTATTATTTATTTATTTATTGACATTTGTTGACCTGGAACTTCCCAAAGGATATGATAATGTATTTCTTGGAGTTTAGTTTCAAGTCATGATTCTGGCACCAGTTATTGTTTGGGACAAACCTTCCTGCATGATGGTTAAATCATTTGGGGACTCGGTAACTGCTTCTAGCTTGCAGTCATCGCAAACTTGGTCGGCCAAAGCCCTTTGGTATTTCCTTTTACTTTTGTGATGTATATGCCAAATAGAAACAGTCATAGCATCGAACCCTGGGGGACTCCATTGGTGACTGATCTCTTCCCATATTTTGATCTCCTGCATCCTGTGAGCAAGCATACATGTATGTGTTGTTTGATTCACCTTCCTGATTGTATTAAATTATATTCCCTGTATAATACAGCACCACTTGTTAGAGTGTGTTTTAAATTTGTTGTTTGAAACAGTCTTCTAGTAAGCAATGAAAAAAATATATGAACCAATAATGACAAACTACCCATTTCAGAAATTTCAACCATAAAAGGCCACTCAGACTTCTGGCATTACAAATCACCAATATCAGTAAATATGCAAACTCTCAGTGGAGGCCTGGGGAGAAAAGTTCCATGCAATCACAGAAATTTTTACATAACATCAGCTTAACTTTGAAAGTCAAAAAAGTTTTTACACAATACAAATTGAAGTAGATATACAAGACAAATACATATTATACAATACAAGAAAATAAACACAGTCTGTTAGATTTTTAGTAATTCTGTTTGTATAGTCTCATAAGTAAGAATACTGTTTAATCAATTCTGTTTATTCAGCCACAGAAATAAAGAAAGCAAGAGAGACTGGATACGAAGACAGGTAGTGTAAATTACAACTATATTGTTAGTAAATGTATTTGTAGTGTATAGTGGCCAAAACATTTAAGGTGGTTTAATTATATGACTACAAGAACAAACAAGGTTATTGAGATAGTGTTCTTTTAGTGCAAATTTAAATGTTTTTCAAGAGTCTAACAGAGTAAGAGAGAGAGGGAGCACATTCCAAAGTTTGTCAATGGCATGGGAATAGAGACACTGTCCAGCTCTTTTGTTGGGTTTAGTTATGGTTAAGAGTTGTTTGTTAGAGGAGCTAAGATGCTGAGTGTGTTTGTATTATAGTTTGAAGGGATGGGCAGAAGTTTGGATTATTTAGTATTTTGTGGGTGAGGAAGACTTATTTGAGTGTGCTACCATGCCAATGGACATAGGCAAAACAGTGTATACTGCATATCTTGACCTGGCCAAGGCATTCAATACAATATTCCACTCAGGCATCGTTGACAAGCTCTCTGAGCTAAGTATAAATCCCTACTTAACTCACCAGCTTGGTGGCTGGCTAACAGACAGGAACCAAGAAGTCAAGATCAATGAGACCACCTCCAGTCACCAGCAGAGTATCCCCAGGCTCTGTGCTAGGCCTGCTCCTATTTGGCATCTACTTCTCAGAAGACCAGGCTAATGTTCAATGCCTCTGGCTCACCAAGTTTACAGATGATTGTAACTTGGGAGCTATTACAGATTATCCACAAGAAAGTAACATCTTGCAAGAGGATTTAACACAGACAAATGACTGGTGCCAAACCCATGGACTAAAACTCAATGCCAAAAATGCATTATAATGCTCTTTGAGAAACTGTCAACCCAAGTTAATTACTCCATCAATAAAACACCCTTAACAGTCAACCCAGTAGTAAGAGATCTGGGAACATACATAGACAGCAATTTGGCCTTTTATCAGCACATAGCTGAAATAGTAAGAAAATCATTTTATGTCGCCCAACGTATAGGTAAGAGTATGGCATCCAAGTCTAAGGAATTTATAGTACAGCTCTACGTGGCCCTTATCAGACTTATTATTGACTGCAATGCCCTCTTTGGCATGCACTTAACCAGACACATGCAGCAGCTGGAATGCCTTCCAAAGATTTATCACCAGGACAATTCAGGGAATGAATACCGTGTCCTACACTGATCACCTAAAGGCTCTGTTACTGTATTTGGTCTCCTACAGGCTGCTGAGAAGGGATCTTTGACTGATATACAGGGCTTCTTCAGACCCAGCCTTGCTGGATCTACTGCATATGTACAAAACAAGCAGCACCAGATACACTAAATCCAGTTATCTGAACTTCGCCTGTGACATAAACAGAACATGCTGGAGAGACAGGTATGTGTCCCAAAGTTTTCCTATGCTTTGGCATATGCTCCCCATCCATGTAAAACAGAATTCATCCTTGACCCTATTCAGATGAAACCTTGACAACTGCATGGGAAACTGAATATTTATCCTGAATCTGACCCCCATGTGCATTATGGACAGAGGCCATCGATAAGATTAGTATTATCCTAACACCTCTCCTAGAAATCCCTTAGTCACCCCCCTACTAATATGCCCCCACAATATTGACACCCATGATACTTGGGATCCAAATGGGTTTGAGGTGCATGGTTAGGCTTGCAAGGACCCTAGTGGTTATTAGCCTAGCATGACACTTGCCTCTCTGGGATGACTACTATTGGTGCATCTCTGCACTCTAAAAGAACTGTGATTAGCCTAAATTATTCAGTGCAGCAAAACAATATCACTAGAAGGAATGCTAAGATAAGTTTAAACACAAAGTGACAGCTACAGAGCTACTAGTAATGGGAAGCTGTCGCTGGACATCTGTAGCTATGCTTTCTTATCTTGCAGTTCTCTCTAATTTTGGACAAATGTTACATGTAAATACTTTATTTTAATGAATGAAAAGTTGTGCCAGTTGACTATGGATTTTGCAGTGAAATTTGGGAATCCAGCTTGCCTGTCCTTTCTTCTAGCAGCAGATCACAGTAGGGAATTTCTATACTAGAATTTCAAACTACTTTAAAACCATCATTTAAGAAAGTCTTGACTCGTTTTATTATAACAATAAACATTGCTGTAAACATAGAAGCAAAATAGCAAATCAGATGTCCAAGCTAAGGTACTGTCATGAAGTTTCTACACTGCAGTTTGTAATTACTACTTATTTATTTGCTTTATGCATGTGTTAATGTATATAAAACATTCAGTATAATTGTCTATTTAATTTAAAAACATAATTTAAAGTATATACTTTATTTACCATTCATGTTGTTATATCTGTGGAACTTTTTTTCCCAGACCTCCATTGAAAAGGGTCTTTGCACTCAGTCAGACTATCCAGGTTAACCAATGGAAATAAATAAAAACAGATACTCCCTCAAAGTTGCCAGGGGATATGAATGCATGATAAGTATTTTATTTAAAATCCAATTGTCTCTCACCAGATTTCACAAGCTACTAATCTAGATCTGGTTTAAGTCTTAGCTACACTCAATAAAATTAATTATCACATGGTAGTCAATTAGATATCCTCATCTGTGATCACTTCAGAGCATTCAGAATAGTTTAACCAGCTACAACATTCAATATTCAATCTGAATACCTTTCTTATGGGTGACTTCATCTATCCACCCTAAAATTAAAATATTTACTACCAACAGCAACTATATTCAGAGATCTCTGGACTTTCTAAATGCCACTACAGTTGATAAATTGCCTCCCCCCCTCACCCACCAGGGATGTTGATCTTCTTGATCTTGCCCTCACAAACATTTCTCCCAGTTTTACCACCCCATTCTTCAACACCTCCTGGCACATGTCAAGTCTGACCATCTTACAGTAATCTTCGTGAAAACATCTTTTAAGGCCCCTAAAATCTACTCTACATTCTCAGATTATTAAAACAAAACAGTAATTTACTATTTAGTGATCTTGTTGACAATGACAAATGGTACAGCTCCCCAGCAAACCTTGTAACTGATTCTGCTGCCTTCTGCTCTGAATTTTACTCCCTCTTGGATAGATGCATTGAGGCATCAGTACTGGTCCAGCATTAGACAAGTTTAGAACTAAATGCAATGGAGCAACCACATCAATAAACTCTGTAATAAAAGAAAAAGCTCCTGGCCATCACTAAAGGATGTCTATTTACATTATAAAAGGGTCTTAAAAATGCTAAGCCTTTCAAACTTACCTTTAGGAAATATAAGACTAACTATGAACTTAGGATTGCAACTAATTCAAAAGATAACCATAAGGCCTACTCCAAGTAGTACTCTTATCGAATACACATATTTCTTGTTACACAGAACAATACTCAGCAAAAATGTAATTGGTCTAGAAATGAATAATGATCAGGCATGCTGAAATTGTACTAATGCAATACTTCATTAGGATGAATGAAATTATGTCACAAGCAGCAAGCAGAGCTTAGACAATTCCGTACTGAAATTATCTCCAACTGTACTTCCTTCTCTGAGTAATATTCCTGCAGGCAAATTCTCTTCCAAATTCGCAGTACCCACCCACTCATCTGTCCCCTCAATTCCCCTTTCCACCACCTCTACTGAGATTGATTTGGACCAAGTCCTTTTGGCATTTTCCAAAATTGCAAAACACTACTTTCGTAGGTCTTGAACCTGGATGTCTGCTGAGGAGCGTAAGGTCTTACTCAGCAAAATACCTCCATCAACTCTTCAGCATGAGTGTTTCACTGGTTATGTCACCAATGAGTGGAGAATGGCAGTTGTGGTAACCTTGCATAAACGTTGTCCCTCCACACTGACCACGGGAATTACAAGCATATTAGTCTCACAAGGCTTTGGAATGGATTATAACTGAACTAATAAAGAATGACCTTATATCCCTGGATACACATCACTTCCACTTTGTAAAAGCAGATCATGCCTGCTCAGCCTGGTTGAGTTCTTTGCAAGGATTGTTGAGGCCATGGACAAGGGACATACTGTCCACACTGCCTGTGTAGACTTTGTCAAGGCCTTTGATACCATTTACATGCCTATGTTATTGACAATCACTCCCAACTCAACATCAACCCATACACAGTTCACCAGATTAATATCTGGCAATTAGGCAGAACCCATATTGTTAATGTTGGTGGCAGACTAATAAAAATGACACCACTGATATCCCACAGGGTTTGTCCTGGGTCCCCTCCTCTTTGTTATATATTTCTATGCCAGAAAAGCCAGTATTAAGGGACTATGATAAAAACAAGTTTGTAGATGATTGCAAATTAGGGAGTGGTTATCAAATCCTATTTTGATACTCAAATTCTGCAGCAAGAGCTGAATTAAACAAATCCTTGGTATATTAATCATGGACTAATACTGAAGACTAAGAAATGCAGCATAGTTTCCTTTGGTAAATCTAGCATCACTACTGCCTACTGTACAAACAACATTCCACTTAAATTTATCATAGTTATCAAGGACTTGGTTAAGTATATTGATAACACTCTTCTTTAACAACTGCATCTCTGGGGTAGTTAAAAAAAACTTCTACGTTGTATAACATATTCCTCATGGTATCTCATCAAAGTCAAAAGAAGTTATAATCCCAACTTTATTCATCCCTTATCAGGCCCATCACTGAATATAATTCATACAGACTTCTGAGGGGTGATCTCTGCTTAGCCTTCCATGTTTTGAATGAACCAGTACTCTTTGAACTCTTGTGCATAACTAGAACCAGAGGTAAAGCAAATGCTCTAGAGACATAAATTTAAACTACCACATCACCAACACCAAATGGTGGGACAAATACCTAACCCAACATATACCATATTTCTGGAATAGGCTGCCCTTACCTATGAAGCAGAGTACCTCCCCAGCAACCTTCAAAACCAGGAATAAAGCTGTTCACAGCAAACACCAAGACTGGGTTAACAGCACACCAAAACTCAAGCTGGAAATGTTATATAGTTAAATTTATTTCCTTTAGTTTGCCACTTTTGTCCTTTCATTAAAGACTTCAGCAGAATCTTTAAAGCCAGTTTGGATGACTGGATGGGTAATCACAAATTTCAACAGAGATATATATGTGGAAACAAAAAAGTCTACTTAATGGGGTTCATTGCTAGTCTCCCACAATACTGGGTGATATGCCTTAGCTTCCTCATGGTCTTGTATGGCTGTATGCTTCTTAAAATCTGTTGAAACAATATTTGAAGGTATTCTTTTGAGAAAGGCTTAGTTGGTTTTACTATGTTTCAGGAAGTTTATAAAAAATGTTGGAAACACAGTATCAAAACAGTAAAAGAAATGCCTATATTATGGTACTATGCTGAAGTTAAAAACAGGATTCATATAGCCATGACACGGTTAATAAATTCACTGACTGTAAAAATATATTGTTACTGAGTAAGCAAGACTCAGAATTTCAGAACTCAGGGAGCTTTATTTATTTATTATTTATTTTACATTTGTTCACCGGGAAAGTCTGACTGGGTCAGGAATCCATTTTTAGAGGATGCCTGGGGAGAAAAGCTCCAAATTGTACAAGAAAGTTTGACATTATACATGAACAAAGAAGTTTGACATTATACATGAACAAGGTAGTGGCAAGTATTAAATCATACAATAAACAAGTAGGATATACTAAATAAGTAAAAAGAGGTAGTTACAAATAATAAATTTTATTTATTTATTTATTTTGCATTTGTTGACCAGGCTAGTCTAATTGGATATGTGTCCATTTTCAGTAGAGGCCCGGGGAGAAAAGCTTCACATAAGCAAAACTTACAACTTCAGGTACAGATAAGTAAATTTGTAACAACTTAAGGTACAGTACTATTTTAAGCTGAAGAATACACATTATATAGACTAATATTATTATTAAAGTACCAGAAGATAAGAAACAGATAGAGCAACAAACAATTTTAAAGTGGCACACAATAAGAAAGAGAGGTGAAGAAAAAACTACACAAATAAATGTCATAGCTCAAGGAGCAGTATTTAGCAGAGAGTTATACCTTTTATCCTATAGTAGCATAGCAACTTAAGGGAAACATATAGTAGGAAGTATAAAGAAAGTTTATATGGATGTTTTTATGTGATAAACAGTTACTGCTGCCAGCTATGCAAGTACATAATTAGAAAAAGATTATAAACATGGGGACAAAGTGCTCCACACTGGAAGTATACCCCTCACTAGTGAGATCTGACCACAAACTAATCACCCTGGATATACATATTCCACCTCCACCCCCAACACAAAAGACTACAGTGAAAAACTTCTCAAAAGCCGACTTTATACTTCTTAAAACTGAGATGGTATCCTTTAAGCCCACTGGGCCCAGTGGAAACCACATCCCACAATACAGAATCCTTCACAAATGCTTTCTACGGACATCTCCAAGAATGCATGGATCATGCAATCCCAAATAAAACCAAGACCGTCTCCACCAAGGGCAGGCATCCTGTCTGGTGGACCCCAGCCATAAACAAATTGTATAACAAAAGAAGGAAGCTACTGCACGACAGAGTAAAATCCCATAAAGAGAAGGCATCTCTGATCAGCACTAGTAGAAAGCTATGTTCTCTCATAAAAACATCCAAGGCCAACTTTGAGAGAAAAATCGCTATGGACACTAAAGATAACCACAAAGCCTTCTTCAGCTAAGTTAGAAACCTGGGCGGAAACCCTCAGATATGTTCAGAGTTAGTTCACAATGACAAAAAATACACTGAACCCACAGATAGTGCCAACATTCTGGCAGACAGGTTCAGTGCAAATTTCTCCTCTCCCTCATCCCCAAAAGAAGAAATACGTATCCCAGCTGAATGTAACCTCCTTGTCATCTCAGATGTCCAGGTGAGAACCGCCCTCAGCAAAGCTAAAAACACAGCATCAATGGGACCTGACGGTATCCTGGGTTGCATGCTACCTGAACTCCAAGAGGATCTAAACCCGCACGTAAAAATGCTATTTAACCTTAGCCTTACTACAGGATATGTACCTGAACACTGGCGTACAGCAACAGTAGTCCCACTCCACAAAGGAGGCACCTCTACAGACCCTGGTAACTACCGCCCCATAAGCTTAACCAGCCTGGTCTGCAAAGCTATGGAAAGAATCATTATGGAACTCATAAACAGAGACATTGGGGACTTACAGACACTTGATCCCACCCAGTTCGGCTTTGTAAAGGGCAGATCCTGCCTTTTGAACCTGGTTGACTTTTTCGAAACAGTCACTAGAGTCATTGACGAGGGCAAAGCTGTCCATACAGCCTTCCTGGACTTGGCTAAAGCTTTCGACACAATTCCCCACTCTGGCATCATAGACAAGCTCAACAGCTTAAATGTAAATCCATATGTCACAAGATGGGTGGCAAACTGGCTAAAGGATAGAACCCATAAAGTCAAAATCGCTGGAGCCATGTCAGACTCAAAGCCAGTCACAAGTGGTGTCCCACAGGGCTCTGTCCTGGGACCCCTCTTGTCCGGCATTTATTTCTCAGATGTGAAAGCAAACATGGGAGGGTTGTGGCTGACAAAGTTCACAGATGACTGCAAACTAGGCGCCATAGTCGATACACCAGCTGACACATACATCCTACAGAAAGGCCTCACTGAAATGGACAACTGGTGCCGGAGTCATGGCCTTAAACTAAATGCCAAAAAATGTATAGCCATCCCCTTTGGGAAAAACAAAGTACCCACAAATTATCACATAGACAGTAACCCACTGAGTATGGAAAAAATAATCAGAGACCTAGGGACCCAAGTCGATAGTGACCTCTCATTTGACACCCACATTGCCAAAGTGGTTAGAAAGACTTTCTACCTTTCCCACCTTATCATGAAGGGATTCACATCCAGATCAAAGGAGGTCATTGTACCCCTATATTCCACCCTTATCAGGCCCATGATTGAGTACAATGCCCCATTTGGTATGTACCTCACCCGGCACTTGCAACAGCTAGAGAGACCCCAAAAGTACCTCACCAAGAGGATCAAGGGTCTCCAACATATGTCATATGCTGCCAGACTAAAGAAACTCCAGCTCTATTCAGTAGCATACTGCCTGCTCAGAGGTGATCTGTGCCTGACGTACAAGGCCATGTCTAATCAGGAATTGATGGACATGCTCCACCTCAAAAAATCCAAATCCATCAGAACCACGAGAGCTAAAGATTTAAACCTCAGCACAAATATGAATAGGACATGCTGGAGGGACAGATTCATAACTCAGAGGCTTCCCATACTCTGGAACAGAATCCCAGTTCATGTTAGGCAGAGCCCTTCACTGACTCTCTTCAAGAGAAATCTTGACGAGTGGATGGGAGATCGTAGGTTTACCCCAGGGGTCATCTCTGTGTAACTACTAGACAGAGGCACAGTAAATTAATTCTATTATGTAAGGGGGGTCTTCAGTGTGTCACTACTAGACAGAGGCACAGTATCCTAAATCTATACTGTACACTTTTGTACCATTACATGGGGTGGTGAAAGCCACATCACTATGGCTAGGATTATAAATGCCCCAGGGCAGATAGCCTAGTACCAAACTATGAAACTATGAATACAACTGTTATAAATACTAAAAAGGTAAAGGTGCGACTATTGTCTGAGGCATGGAGAGAGTTGGAATCAAATTGCAAATGGTAATGTAGGTAGGCTTCAGAGAAAGTGGTGGTAAGATTAGTCTGGGTTACTATATGGGCATAACCAGTGGTTACAAAGGTGTTCTCTGAGTTGTTTTTTGAACAGTAAATAAGTAAAGACGTGCTACACTAGTTACACTTGTTTCCTTTGCATTACAAGATACAAAAAAAATCTACAAATGAACTATAAAATATCCATTTTGAGGGGATGATTAGATTTCCACTAACTAGTCCTCATTCAGATTAAAAATTAGGAAGACAACTGAATTGCATATCAAGTGACAGGGAATTATTGTGTCAAGGCTATTCTAACTGGCAGCATAAAGAGAATCGATGGTTCTTACTGGGTGCGTCTCCTGGGTATAACAGTAGTCAGTTAAGATGCACAATATGGAGTTGCTCTAGTAATCAGAAGAGTCATGTGTAAGGAAAGGCAGCTTTCTCTTAGCTGCAGCTATGGCAACATAATCTAGGAATGGGCCAGAAAATTCCAATGGTCTGGCAAACAACAAACAGTGAAGTTTGCAAAAGACTACTTTCATTTTTTATTATAAGGTTTTGCATTTCCATCACAAACACAGCTCCATACCACTAGTCTGGGAAGTTTATTCTCTCACTAAGATAAACATTATGAGCAGTGAAACAGTGGATATATGCAGAAGTATATGACTGCCCCTGACTGGCATGCCTGCATGCCATATGTTTTGAAAATCAAGTAATCTGGAAATACACATCAGTGTGAAACTGAAGGAACAGACCACAGAGTATGGACTTCTGTCTCTTTTGGTGTTAATGTGAATAGGCTGCAGTTTAAAACTAGTCTGTTTCTTTCTGTTAATGCATCAAGCAATATTTTTTTCTGAATAAGCTGCAGTTTAAAAGGAGTCTATTTTACTATACTTTTCCAAGATATTTTCCCATTTTTCAGTATGTAGTACTGGACTCTGCAGACCAGGAACTAAGCAAGACAAATATTTTTTTTAGCCCTGACTAAGATTATGGAGGTAGAATTTTGTGAATGAGTATATTTTAGTTAACAGCAATTAGTTATGCCTTACAAGCTGTACTGATTTGCGACATACCAGTCTGCAGCAGTTTCTGAATGACAGCTTGACTAGTTGGAAAAAAAGTTGACAACCCTGGTCACTAGTTCTGATGTAACATTAATGTGGAGGCAATGCTTATTGCTTTTGAAGCAGTTCAAGAATTTATTGTAGTACAGCAAATGAAGCAGGACACTGAAGGTAAATAGTATAGGAATTGGCAGGTCTGGCCATGTAAGTCATAATTCATGCAATATACATATGATCATATTAATCTGGGTAGGGTAGGGCAAGAGATCAGCAATGTAATTAAAAACTCACATCTACTTATCTAGTGAGAGATCTTATACTGTTTGGCTCATACAACCCATACTCCCAGAGGTAATGTCCTTCTGGTTAAGACATGCTGTACCTTTCTGTTTATTTGTTTTCTCAGTCACAGATGTGGTCACAAGATGCCAGCTGGCTGGCTTCCTTTGCTCCCTGTGGTCAGGTGCAGTTTTTCGGATTCTGCTAATGATGGCTAAGCATTTGGGCTTTAAAGAGGCACTGCCAGAAATGCAGAGACTCTTGCAGATCACTTTACACCAATACAAAATCTGCATTTCTTATGAAAGGACTAGAGAGTTCTCCAAAAATGCAAGAAACTAAAGACAGGTGTATGTGGTTCTATACCCACAGACTGCAAATCCTCAATCTGCTGTGCTCTAGCCAAATGACAACATAATATTATTCTTCCATCTGTCGCATTAAAAACATTATGTAGATGGTGTAAACCTGTTCACTGAAAGTATTGACTGGTGCTTAAGCTGAGTTTAATGAGTCTTAATTCATTCAAGGTTGTGTTTTATCATCACTGAGTAGACGAATGAAAATGTTGTTAATTGATTTATAAAGATCTAAGACAGAATTATTCGTATCTGTACACAGCAATTCTTTATCACTGTCTAATTTAATCCTAGGGCTGCATCTTTTATACAGTCATCTAATTCAAACTGCTGCACATGGTAGTACATTTGCTTGTATAGTGATATTGCTTTTAACTTCACAGGACTGATTGCATTCTGGGCTACTACAGCACAACAGAACCTTTTTTGTTTTTTCTGATAGAGTAAACAAATACAATATTAATGCATCAGAGAATCAGTGACCACTATAATTTCCCCTTAAAAGTCAATGCTAATGTTTTTCTTAATATCCTTATCCTGCCCTTACATTCAGCATACAAATCAATGATAAGCAACCCATAACAGTGCACTGTTAATATATAATTTATTGATCCTTAATGATATAGTAACATATGTTTAAATTACACATACTATTTTCTCATTAATGTTAGATGCCTCAAATGTCTCATGAGGATTGTTATATAAAGCAGGCATTTGGTTAAGTCTCAGTGGTATAAATCCTAGACATTAAGGTAACAGTCTCTGAATAAACACCAGCTAGCTGAACTGGAAATGACTCCCACAATTTCTGCTACTATGCTGTATGAATTATAACAAAGAATTTTACCATAATTCATAGTAAGGCATTTTACCCAGCACTGCGTCTACCTCATCTTTAAAAATGGGTGTTGTGCTATATCTGGATAGGTCTGAAAAGCAAGCAAACAAACAAGTACACAATAAATTCATTTTTGCAAATGGTCTGGAAAGCAGTATATGGCAGTGGATAAAGACATTTTCTTTGAGCATCCAGCATGCTGGCACAGTTGCATGTTGTCCAGTGTTGATGATGGTGACTTGGGTCCAAATGCAGCAGAGGGACTAAGGATAGATGTACTTAGGAACCAAAGGACACTTGCAACCCCTAGGTGGGAAGTAGCTTGGTGCTCTGTATCAATCGACACCTTGTGGTGGTTGTGGGCATTGCAGGCATGCATACTGGCACACTACATGGAGTGATGAAGGTGAATGTATCCCATCAGTACATGTTCTAAATCTCCCTGCAGAAGAAGATAAACGGTGTTCATGAGATAATGTTTCTCCATGGAAGCAGCCTACAGATCTGCTGTTGGATGCCTGCAGTGATACACTATTATGCAGTATGGCTAAATGGTAATACCTCTTTACAATGCCTAGATCTGGTGTTCAATCCTGATTTTTGGTCACTGTCTTTGTGGAATTTGAATACATCCCCCTTTGCTGCATGTTTTTTTTGGGGGGGTACTCCAAATTCCTCCTGCCTTTAAAATCACATGGTTTGGCTATGCTAAAATGTGTACATACGTACGTATGTATGTATGTATGTATGTATGTATATATATATATATATATTTGTGTGTGTGTGTGCATGTGTGTGTGTTTGTGCGTGTGTGTGTGTGTGTGTGTGTGTGTGTGTGTGTGTGTGTGTGTGTGTGTGTGTGTGTGTGTGTGTGTGTGTGTGTGTGTGTGTGTGAGTAGTGTTTGCATATATCAGCTGATAAGGCTGTATCCTTTGGAATGAAAATCCCCGACCATTCCTGAGTAAATAATGGTGCAACCTAAATGGTGCTGCTGCTGCTACACATTCTTGTAAACACCAGCTAACTGTAAAACTAGCCAGTGTGGAGAAAGCCAATTCATGCACAATAAAGGGAGGCCTCTACGAAAAGCATGTGTAAAAAAAGGAATACAGTCAAGCCATTTCTAAGAATCAGTGAATACCGTACAGAAATTTATAAAAACAGTCATTTATTTTGTGTATTTCCAGATAATAATGCAGCATATGTCTCCTGAAGTTCAAAGGTAAGTATTTGTTGGTTGTCAGCCAATAAACATGCACTGCAGTTACAACTGTTATGTGTTAACAGGTGAATAGTCTGTTACAGGGATAACAGCAATCATCACATCATCCATAACAAAAAACAGTTAGATCCTTAATAAGCATTATTTGCTTTTATAAGGCAGAAATAGTCTCATTTTAATTACTTTCCTTACTAAATGAACTGCAGTACTTGCATTTCTGCACTAAGGAACCACCCTTTAATACAAGATGTATATAGTAAAGGATTACACAGTGCTAGGATCATGCAAATATTACAGCAGCCTAAATTAGACCATCTTTGCTTCCCTACACCCATGAGCACAACACTGACAGTGGTAGCTAACTGTGATAGCTGAGGCCATTAAGTTTGTGGTTGTCATTTCCTCCTCCACAGAGATGCACAGACCTGTGTATTACACTCCTAAGTCTGAACTCAGATTGAAATTTAACTATTGTGTAAAAGAAATTAGCAAAATGTGACTCACATCACCTTGTAGCCATATCAAAAGTCACTGACCTGACAGTCTTGCTCTTCTCATATCCACAAAAGTGTATAAGGAATCTTCTTAGTATTATTATAAAGTAAAGAAAGACAACTTTGCAGACTGAATTGCTAGCAAATGTCTAACAAACAGTATTGTTAACATGCCTCTCAACTGTACATATCTTCACAGAATGTCCAGATTTTTTACTCATATTTTTGGTTCATTTTTCATAAAATTGTGGTTTTCTGGCAAATTAGTGGCAAATTATTAAAGACTGAAGTTAGAAAATAATGGGAGATATTTGAGTTTCTGACTTCATACCCTTCAGAAAATTCATGCTAATGCAAAACCTGTTATTCTATCAACTTTCTAAGTTTGTAAGAGCAATATTTAAAAAATGTCCCTATTTTTGGGCCTTTGTCCCACTTTTGTTTATGACTTTGTCCAGATTTCTTACTCTAAGAGGTTGAGAGATATTATTGTTAATTAAATTTCCAAAGTATCTTGGATTACAGCACTAGAAATTTACATTTGTTGCTCAAGTGGACACAGAGATTCTAGAACTGAATAGAGAACTACAGAAGACGGACCTCCGTTAGTTTCCTTTCTGTCAGCCTGAAAACAGAAGTGGTCAAAGCAGCTGATAAGTACAGGACTAGGAGATTATTTAATTTTTAGTTTATTTATTTGAAAAGTAGATTAGGTTAAACTGTCCTTGTTAAACCCTTTTCAAATATGCCCTGGAGGACAAGAACAAAGGTATGTGCTAAATACTCGTACATTCACACTCATAGATACATATATAGATACAGATATAGATATAGATATAGATATAGATATAGATATAGATATAGATATACAGTCAGTTTTTGTGAGAAAACCAGAACACCCACAGAAAATCCATGCAGAAAAATGGAGAACACAAAACTGTACAGAAAATGAACAGAGGCCAGGAATGAACAGAAGACAGTGGAAACGGGAGCAGAGAGCTTGCCACTAAGTCAAGTTTCACCTTCATTTATTTTTTATTTTATTGTTTAACTTTTGTTTACCCTGAAAGACCGACTTGGAACGAGCCAATTTTCAGCGGAGGCCTGGAGAGAAAAGCTCCAATCACATGTCTTTGTAACGTGGGAGGAAACCGGAGCACCTGGAGAAAACCCACACGAACATAGGGAGGACATGCAGACTCTGCACAGAAGGTACCTCAGCCAACAATTGAACAGGAGAACCTCTTGCTGTGAGGCAACAATGCAACCGCTGCACCACTGAGCTGTCCACGTTCACGGCATCAGAAACAGTAAAAAAAAATTCTTCTTTCACATATGTACTGATTGGTTACAAAAAATGTAAATAAGGTTATCAATATGTCATTACTGCAATGGTTTACAAACCCTGTTTTAGTAATTCTAGATTAGTATTATAATGAATGTAATTTTCTCCACAACTGCAGTGCTGCATTGTGTCTGTAACCATCCTGTAGTTTAATAGATGATGTGCTTAAGTTAATCTCTGTAGCTCTCCCTTGCAACTGGGCACTTGCCTTGTAGCCATGATTTAAATGTGTGATAGACAGACAGACAGACAGACTGATTAATATGTAAATAAATAAGTAAACATTTCATCAGTTGAGCAGTTACAAGCAGTTTGTAACAACCCCGAGTGATATTTATTTATTTATTGACATTTGATTACTGGGAAAGTCTGTCTGGGTAGAAGCCTATTTTCAGTGGAGAACAGGAGAGAAAAGCTCCCAATTATTACAAAACATTTTAAGAACAATAATTTTACAATCCTCAGATATAAAACAAAAATATCTGCAGTTTACATAATTATAATGAATTAGAGATAATATTCAAACATTCAATTAAGAATCAATACAAGTTACGTGACTATCATTTAATATTTATTGAAATGTTAGTTTGTAGAAAAATTAAAGGTAAGTTAATCTAATGCAAACAGGAATTGCAATATGAAGTGAGAGAAAAACAGGCTTATAGTATATTTAGTGAGAAAGTCAGGGAAGCAAATTTGATGGAAGTAAGGAAGGAAGGAAGTAAATGAAGAAGGGAGAGTAAGGAGGTATAAGGAATGAAAAGGTACTGGTTCACATTTAGGGATATAGTTTACCCTGGTTCTGAGCAAAAACAAAGCCAGATTTTAGCTAGAAAGTCTTTCAGAGTGGTTTTGAAAAGATGGGGGGGGGGGGGGGGCATTGACTTGATGGATACATGAAAGGAGTTCTAGGCCTTAGCAACCTGGTATGAGTACAGACATTGCCCAGCAGATTTGATAGGTTTGTAGACACTGAATCACAATGACCGACTAGAAACATATTTATGTAGAATGTTTTTTTAATGTTGGACAGGCAGATGGATGGTGGATAATTTTAAGGGTGGTAAGAAGCTGTGCATATTTTAGTTGATGAGGTAGTTCTACTGAATATAGGCTCTTTAGCGGTATACAGTGGTGGGTTCTGAAAGGAGTATTTACTGCAAATTTAGCAACTTTGTTATAGCATTGTTCAAGTTTTAATTTTTGTGAAGCCTGGAGGTTAGAAAGGATAGGAGTGCCATAAAGAAGTGTGGGGAGGAGATAAGTAGTGGCAAGTGTATTTTTGTTGCGTCAGTGGGAAGGTTTTTGGCTCTGTTAAGCACCCTTAGTTTTTGATGAGTTTTTCTTATGCAATGTTGTATATGCAGGTTGAATGTAAGATTATCATCCACTGTCACTCCTAATAATTTGCTATGAGAGGTGGCTTCAATAGTAATATTTTCAAGAGGTAGTATTATCAAGAGAGAGGACTTTGAATGTTGTTTTTATCATGAGGGGGGATTTGGGGGAAAAAGCAGTAGTTTGGTCTTTTTTGGAATGAGCATGAGTTGTGACTTACAATGTCATGTTTCAGTGGCTATTAAAGCTTGCTGAGTAATTTTTTGGAGGTATACCATGTTGTCAGATGTGCAAATGAGAGTGTATTGTATTAGGGTGGCCTGTCGTGTGGATGTATAGAGGGTGTTGGTGAAAATGTTAAAGAGGAGAGGAACAAGGACAGAACTTTTGGTATACCAGTGGTGACTGTGAGGTAAGGAGAGAGCATGGAGTGCCATTTTACTGACTGACGCCTATTGGCCAGGTAGCTTTTGAACCACAGACTAGTGGGCTGAGAGAGACCTAGTGAGGACAGTTGAAGTAGAAGTTCGCTGTGACAAACTGTGTCGAAGGTTTTAGACAAGTCTAGAAATAAGGAAGAGACTAGTTTCTCATTATCACTAGCTTCATTTACATTATCTATATAGGTTAGAAGGGCAGTGCTGCTACTATGAGAAGGACAGAAGCCATGTCATGTAGGGGATAGGAGTTCTTCCTGCAGGAGATAGTCTAGGAATTGTTTATAAATACATTTTTCAAGTATTTTGGTAAGGGGAGATAAGATTGCTTTAGGTCTAAAGTTATTAATGTCTGTTGAATTTCCCACTTTGTGGATAGTGTGTGACTTTTTCCAGAGAGAGGGAATTTGGGATTCCTGGAATGACCTATGTATAAGAATTGAGACAGGATAGGTAATGCTACTGGCTGCTATTTTTAGGTACCAGCCAGGAAGGTAATCAGCTGAAGAAGACCACAGATTAAGTTTGATTAAGAGTAGTTTTATATAGGATATGGACACAACTTTGAAGGTGAACGTACATGTGGTGAAATGTGGTTGCTGGGCAGGGCAGGGATAAAATATTGAGGAATCCTTGGTTAGAAATGCTATACTATCTGTAAAATAAGAGTTGAACTGTACTGCAGTTGTGAGTGGTGAGTTACTGGGAGAGGGGTTTGGGGTGAATTTTTAGCCAGAATGTAAGATTTCTTTAATGGATGTCCACCTTTTTTTTAGGGCTGTGTTTAGTATTATTCTAAAAGTTATTCTAGTATAGTTTTTGTCTTCATTTATTTGCTTTTTAGTATGACTGTGAAACATTCTAAAGTTTTCAGGATATTGAGGTGTTTTATATTTCTGCCATTCTTTCCATGCTTTTTCTCTGTCCTGTATTAGCAAGCTACTCTTTTTGGATAGCCAAACTGCATTATTTGTTTTTAGTCTCTTCCTTTGAGGAGGTGTAAGGCTATTTAGGATACTTAGAAAAGTCATATTACATTCATTTACAATAAAATTTGGGGGGAGAATTTTTAGGAAATTCCAGTTAACTCATTATATCTGGGTGATGCCTCCAGGTGCATCTGCAGTTAACTCCTACTGATGCCTCTATGTGTCAAATATTGCTTGTTCATATTAGCATGGTTTTGGAATTATTGATGCAATGTGCAATGTTTTAAAAGATTTCTTCCTAAAGCTTACAAAATGGCAAACTCAACTGCATTAAAAGTTGACCTCTGTCTAGTGCAGGTATTAGATATTAGCTATCATTTTTATTATATTAATTTTTATAGATATAATTTTCACATTTTTCTAAATATCTGAACAGCCAA
>NC_056748.1:979483493-979513493 GCF_019279795.1 Protopterus annectens | reverse complement strand
TAACTGAACCGCAACTGTCTGTTTTAAATAAAGGGTTAAGCTTTATACCAGAGCAAAGAACTACATTAACAGCAGTGGCGGCTGGTGACTTCAAATCACAGGGGGGCTGCAGGAGACAGCTGAATGGGTGGGGTCAATGGGAGGGGGTGTGGTCAACCAGAAAGGGGAGGAGCTATGCACAAAACCACAAAAAACTAACTTTAATTAAATACGCTGCCCTGGGTGGCAAACCATCATTATGAAAGTCCAATCAAGACAAAAATAAGTGTAGAAGAATAAAAATATTTCAATGCATTGGCTGCATGACAGCTTACTTAATATCTAGATGGAAACAAAAGGTTGTGAGGCATGAAAAAATAAATTACTTTTTAAATACATTACTGAAATGCCAGTCAAAATCAAGTATAAGAAAAACCAGAAGCACTCAACTCAAACCACTTCTCCTTGCACTGCAGTCCTAATTATAATATATTCAGCTTTATTAAAGTACCAAGTAACATGCTGAAAGTAGAAATCTATGTGATGCCCCACTTGTAAAATGTTTCTTATCCAAAAAGACCTGCTGCCTGACAACTTGTTTCATGGGAAAACATGATAAAAGTAAAAATGAAAAGCAAACAAGAAACAAGCTCAAGATACATTGCTTAAAGGATTACTGTACAGGTTATGGACCACACATGATTGGCATTCTGTTTAGTTTACGGGTAAAGTCTGTAGAGATGACTGGAAGTCTCCAACAAGTGTAATGAGCTTTTTAAAATAATGGAATCCTGTCCTTTAATACCCAAGGCTTATACATTATCTAGTCAAGTATTCTCTGCATGGCAACAACAGAAAGGCTTTCAATGTTGGCAATTCTTTAACAGTATGCTTATTAAAGCTTACTTGCATCTTACGATCTCAGACAAGCTTACCTTATGGTCATTAAAGCATTGCTACTTAAAAACACAGAGCAACAGGCACTTTGAGTAATAAGCATAAATCAACAGTACAAAAATATGACAGAAACCAGACCATTCTGCAAAATCAAGGACAGATGAAAAGCCACTGTAGTACTTATGCAGTGTGTCCTCCCCATCCAAGGTAGATACAACTACTCCTTGCCTTGCTTGGACACATCCAGAGTCACTACATGGGGAGTGGGGTGCAACAAGCATGTCACAATTTGAAATCTCTCTGGCTGACTGTGATGGCCCTGACACATTTGTCATACCTCTCAACCTCAAGAGCAAGAAATCTGGACAAAGCCATACACAGAAGTGGGACAAAGGCCCAACAATAAGGACAATTTTTAAATATTGCTCTAATAAACTTAGAAAGATAATAGAATAGGTCTTGCATTAGTATGAATTTTCTGAAGGGTATAAAATCTGAAACTCAAATGTCTGTCATTTTCTAACTTCAGTCTTTAGTGATGTCACTAATTTGCCAAAAACACAATTTTATGAAAAATGGACAAAACGTGATGCAAAATATAAAATAGACACACAATACAGCTGCTACCTGTCAAAGAAGGGACACTTTAATATTAGTACTGCTACCTTGAGCAGCTGACAAAATATAAAAGAATCTACATGCATTTCAAGTAATCTATAACTTTGATTATTACAGTTATTTCTTAATTGTAAACCCTCCATGTTTTCTTCCAAAATTGCTATTTTGCGGAGGGATTATAAGGGGAAGAGCAACATTTTGAGCCAAAAATTGGGGACAGTTGAGAGGTTGGCTATGCCTAATTCTATAAAGCAATTTATTTGCATGTACCTCTCAACCTGTTAATGCAGTAAATCTGAACAAGGCCAAATATATTGGGGGCACATATAAACAGTACTAAAAATTGCTCTTGTATAAATTGAGACAGTTGATAGAACAGCTCTTACTTTAACATGCATTTTTCTGAAGGTTATGAAGTCTGAAACTTAGAGTGACTTCTGGCAAATCATTTAGGAATTAAAACTACAAATTTTATGAACAAACCAAAAATAAGAAGCAAAAATCTATTCATTCTTTGAAAATCTGGACAGTTGGGAGGTATAGTTCAGCTGGGCCTGTCTGAGTTTGCTGCCCTTCCCCTGACAAAATAATGGTTGAATGGAGCCTCTGCAGCCATTCCAATGAACCATTATACTTGGCTATTTCACTCCATTTACCATAAACACTAATGTGCATACTGCTTTACTTCTATGATGAGTTGGACTTCATTTGAAAGTTTTATTTTGTATTTTACAGCACAAACACTAAGTCATCTGTTAAACAAAGCAATGCAGTCTCACAATGAAAACTTAACATTAAAACTTCTCTGCCCTTGAAACTCACATTCATTGAAACAGCATTGAAACCCACATTCAAAGAAAATACATTTTGCCAGTGGCAGATAAAGATTAATTTTGGGCTGTTTTCGAATCATAGGCTCCTTGCATATGAAACATACATGTGCTCTTTGATACACCTTCCTCATTGTACTAAAATTATATTCCTTGTTCAATACAGTACACTTGTTACAGGATGTTTTAAATTTGTTTTGAACATTTTTTCCAGTAAGCAATGAAACAAACCATATGCACCCATAATGGCAAAACTGCCCAGTTGAGAACATTTATCATAAAAAGTCTACTCAGACTTCCACAGTCCACCATTATTAGTAAATATACACAATTCCACAGTCCACCATTATTAGTAAATATGCACAATTCCACAGTCCACCATTATCAGTAAATATGCACAATTCCACAGTCCACCATTATCAGTAAATATGCACAATTCTACAGTCCACCTTTATCAGTAAATATGCACAATTCTACAGTCCATTATCAGTAAATATGCACAATCTCTGAAGTCAGTCATCTAAATAATTCCACATTAAAGAAATCTGTAACTAATGAAGTGGTTGCTGCTAGCAATCACCTTGATATTTCATGGTTTCATCGAAATATAAAGTGTCTGTTGCCCCTCAGGAATAAATTGTCTATATTACATTAAAAAATGATAAGCTAGTAATAATATTGCAAGAGGAAATGGATGGCAAACTGATAACAAACTCATAGTTAGTATCTTCACCAAGGAGAACATTCTCAGTACAGCAGCATCTACCCCTAGTGGGAGTAAAACCCACAACCTTCTGCATCAAAAGCAAGTACACAGCCTGTTGTGCTATAGTATTAACTTGGCAAAGCACTAAACTTCTATTCCCCTGCAGCTCTCAGTTCCTTGTAAAATCTACTCAAATACTCAACTGCATCTCAACTTCACAGCTCAAGAAAACTGGAAAAAGCCAAAATGTATTGGGGGGGGGGTCAAAAGCCCAAAACAGGGACACATTAAACATTGCTTGTATAATCTTGGAAAGTTGCTAGAATAAAATGTTGTGTTGCCACCATATATTTTACTGCCAAGGTCCCTGAGCAAAAAACAGTCAGAGTAACATACCACTAAGCCACATCAGCTGCTTTGTAAAAGAGAGGAAGACTGAAACTTAAATGGCTATCATTTAGTGAATTCAGTTCTCACCATAGCTGTCAACCTCTTAGTACAAAACACCTGGACAAACCCAGTAATGAGGGAATACAGACCTCAAACATATTCAGTGAATTCAGTTCTTGCCATAGCTGTCAACCTTAGCACAAAAACCTGGACGAAGCCAATAATGGGGGAATACAGTCCCAAAAATAGGGACAAATTTAAAATATTCATCTTATAAACTTCGAAAATTGCTAAAAAAAAAAAAGGTTGTGCTACTATGTATTCTGAAGAACATGAAGTTGGAAATTCAAATGCTGGTCCATTTTACTGCGGACAGAACAAAAACAATTTTCAGCAGAGACGCAGGGATTAAAACTGCAGACACATCTTTGTAAATGGCAGGGCACCAGAGCAAATCCACACAAACACAGGCAGGAGATGAACACTCCACACAGAAGCCACCCCAACCAAGAATCAAACCAGAAAACCTATAGCTGTGAGGCAACAATACTACCACCGCACCATCAATTATGCAAGGAATTAAACATTCAGAAACCTGAAGTCTGAAATTCAAATGCCTGTCAATTTTACTGCGGACAGAACAAAACCAATTTTCAGCAGAGACGCAGGGATTAATACTGCAGACACGTCTTTGTAAAATGGCAGGGCACCAGAGCAAATCCACACAAATACAGGGAGGAGATGCAGACAGAAGCCACCCCAACCAAGAATCAAACCAGAAAACCTATAGCTGTGAGGCAACAATACTATCACTGCACCATCAATTATGCAAGGAATTAAACATTCAGAAACCTGAAGTCTGAAATTCAAATGCCTGTCAATTTTACTGCGGACAGAACAAAAACAATTTTCAGCAGAGACGCAGGGATTAATACTGCAGACACGTCTTTGTAAAATGGCAGGGCACCAGAGCAAATCCACACAAATACAGGGAGGAGATGCAGACAGAAGCCACCCCAACCAAGAATCAAACCAGAAAACCTATAGCTGTAAGGCAACAATACTATCACTGCACCATCAATTATGGAAGGAATTAAACATTCAGAAACCTGAAGTCTGAAATTCAAATGCCTGTCAATTTTACTGCGGACAGAACAAAACAATTTTCAGCAGAGACGAGGGATTAAAACTGCAGACACATCTTTGTAAAATGGCAGGGCACCAGAGCAAATCCACACAAACACAGGCAGGAGATGCAGACTCCAAACAGAAGCCACCCCAACCAAGAATCAAACCAGAAAACCTATAGCTGTGAGGCAACAATACTACCACCGCACCATCAATTATGCAAGGAATTAAACATTCAGAAACCTGAAGTCTGAAATTCAAATGCCTGTCAATTTTACTGCGGACAGAACAAAACCAATTTTCAGCAGGGATTAAAACTGCAGACACGTCTTTGTAAAATGGCAGGGCACCAGAGCAAATCCACACAAACACATGGAAGAGATGCAGACTCCACACAGAAGCCACCCCAACCAAGAATCAAACCAGAAAAACCTATAGCTGTGAGGCCACAATACTACCACTGCACCATCAAATATGCAAGGAATTAAAAATTCAGAAACCCTTAAGTCTGAAATTCAAATGCCTGTCAATTTTATTTAACATTTTTTAATCAGGACAGTCTGACTTGGAACAAATAAACAATTTTCAGCAGAGGCCCAGGAAGAAATAATGCAGACATGTCTTTGTAACATGGGAGGACACAAGCAAACCCACACAAACACAGGGAGAAGATACAGACCCCACAAAGAAGGAACCCCAGCCAAGAATCAAGCCCAAGAACCTGCAGCTGGGAGGCAACAATGCTACTACTACACCATCAAATATCAAGCATTGCAACATTTACAAACCACAGATATTATGAGGAACAGATCAGATCGAATATGAGGCAAAAATCTGAAATTTTTTTACAAATGGTGGTGGGTAGGGAACTCAAGTCTTTAACACCTGCATACAGGGTACAGGGTTCAAGCCTGAGGCATTCCCTACCACACACACACACACACACACACACTCCAGTAAAGCATAAGCACCATACACAAACTCCAGTAAAGCATAAGCACCATACACACACAAATAAACATTGTAAATTAAAAAACACAAACTCCAGTAAAGCATAAGCACCATACAAATAAACATTGTAAATTAAAAGGCACCTTACCTGAATATATCCAGCTAACGTACATCCTTTCCCGAGTCCCTGCTGCTGCTCTTGCAGTCCGGACGTGACCCATAATCCTGGCGAGTCTGTGCACTGTAAAAGTGCACAGACGTCTCCTTGTGTCCCCCTATGGGGACGGCCAGACTGCCTTGAGCATGTGCATAGACCGACAGTAGTCGGGACTCGGTCTATGCGCATGCGCGAAGTCCGCGAATTTTGAAAAATAATTTTTTTTTTATTTTTCATTTTTCTTTCTCATTTTTCTTTCTCTTTTTTATTTTTGAGGGGGCTGCAGTCCGGCAGCCCTATGCCACGAGCCGCCCCTGATTAACAGACATGCTTAAGGAAATGAAACTGTTCTCACGCACTTTGACTTTGAAAACAATATTTAAAGATACTGGGATGGGAAATGTTAATATCTTTAAACAACCCAGCGTTTTTATGCCAAAAGCACACCCTATTATAGAAACTTTTGCTACAGTATGTGAAAAAGAAATTAGAGAAGAGTTTGCACGAGATAGTCCAGTGATGTTCCATAATATGAGTGCAATGGAAACTGAGGCACTGCAACAGCTGAGAACATTATCTTGTATTGAAATTAGACCAGCAGACAAAGGCGGTTATTGAATGATAGTGATACATATTCACCGATTACTGGTAGACAGGTTAGAGCGATTGTAGATAGAGTTTCAGTGTTTGTTTTTGACTTACTGGCAACAAGGCAGATTACTGAAGAATTTTTGATTACTTTAAAATAGAAAATCCACTTACACCAATTATTTGTGGACTCCCTGAAGTCCATAAAAATATGACGTGCCCACCTATGAGACCTATAGTCTCAAGTAAAGGGTAGGCTACAGAAGCTGTATCGATCTATGTTGAGAAATGCCTACATCCAGTTTTAGAGTAATGTGAGACTGTACTTAGGGACACCAAGGCATTTTTTAATTTATTGTATAATAAAATTTTGCATTTAGATAGAAATTATCTGGAGCATTTCTCCCCGGGCCTCCGCTGAAAACAGGCTCTGTGGAACCTAGTCGGACATTCCCGGTCAACAAATGTTAAATAAATAAAAAAATTAAAAAAAATAAATAAATTATATGTCTGTCACCATGGACGTTACATAATTGTTCATGGTGATACCCAATAATTGGGGCATTGAAAAGATATGTGAACTACTAAATGTTAAAAAGACATACAGCACTTCCAAAATTAATCTGGTTTGTGATCTCCTTGAAATTATACTTGAAAACAATGTTTTTGTTTTCAATGAGAACTTCTATCTACTAAGGGTTGGCATAGCTATGGGCACAGCCTGTGCAAATAGCTACGCCAACCTAGTACTAGTGGCATGGGAAATGAGTCATCTATTGCAAGGTAATGAATACCAAAGTAAGATTCTATGGAATACATGTTTTGTAGATGATGCATTTTTGTTATGGGGGGGTAATATTGAAAAATTGGAACAACTGATTGAACAAATCCATAGTACCACCGATTTTCTAAGATTTACATATGAATATTCCTATGAAACCATTGATTTTTTTGAATGTTAAGCTATGTAAACCAAGTAATAAACACATTACCACTTTTGTATATAGAAAACCTAGTCGCAGAAACAGCATCCTACACAAGACAAGTATGCACCCAGGACATGTAAGCAAAAATGTCATCAAGGGACAATTTATGAGAGCTAGCCATCTACACAATACAGCTGAAGGCCTAGATACAGCAATATTAACATTAAAAGAAGAGTTCAAAGAAAGAGGTTACAGTGATAAAGATATTACGAACAGTATTAGGTATGTGTCACAGGAAATGAAAGACAAAGCCAAACCCTACTTCTCTGGCACTATTACTATAGAAAATAACACATATAAGAATGACTCTAATATGATTAGGCTTCCATTGACCTATTCTAGTAACATCAGGAGATTTTTCTCAATTTTTGAAAAAAAACTGGAACATCCTAAGGTCAATCAGTGAACTGGATGGGGTTATTGATGATAGAACACATTTTTGTTTTAGCAACAAGAAATCTCTTAAAAGACAACTTTGTTATATAACAAGGAACAACAGATGCTTAATAAAATCTCAAAGAATTGGCACATTTCCATGCAGGAACTACATGGCATGTAGCTATCTGTATAGTAAACCTACCTTTTCACACCCCACTTTGAATTTTGATATAGAAATTAATTTCTATGCAGACTGTAAAACACAGCACTTAGTTTACTTCAGTTTTTGTACTAAATGTTTCATTTTTTACATAGGGAAAACCAACAGATGCCTCAAAGAACGTGTATTAGAACATCTAAGAGATATAACTAACAAGAAGGATACTAATGCTCTAGCAAAACGTGTTAACTGAGGACACGCAACATATATTTAATTTTATGGTGCTAGAGATTATTGAACAAAACATTAGAGGGGGTGATATAAACAACAGAGTAGAAGAAATAGAGCAGAAATGGATACTACAACTACAGGCAGATAAACCACCAGGGCTAAATGGTGTAGTTTCACTGAAACCCTTCCTGAAAGCTAGGTCTCTGAAACATTGAATTTATTGGTTTAATTATATGACACATTTTTTTTATTACTATTTTTTGTATACTGCTTTAAAGCTCAGAATTTTTTAATTGTTATTAATTAATGATGTCATATAGGATGTGGTATCTGATTGGAGAGTATTAATTTAAATTTAGTTGTTTTATTTTTATGAATGGAGTCTGAAGAAGCGATTAGTTGTAAATCGTGAAAGCGCTTACTCTTATGTGTTTTATTAAAACTGTTTGAATTCACCGAGCCATGGTCAGTTCATTGCTTTATTCTTATTTTAACCCTGACATTACTACCTCATTAAGATTAATGAAATTATATCACAGGCCAGCAAGCAAAACTCATATGTTTAAGCAGACACTGCATCATCGACAACAGTACTTCAACATTTTATGCCTCAGTATCTTGCATGTTATTCATTTTAATACATTGTTGTTATCACTCAATGCAGTTTCCAAAGACATTGGACTGGATGAAATCAGGTTGGAGGCAGTGAAATGGGGCTTGTTCATTTCTACTAAGGTGATTTTATTTATACCCAAATTACATCAGCCCCACTGGGGAGGGGGGGGGGTGGTGAGGAAAATACTCTAATAATCACTCTCTTAGTAGCTCTTCAATTCACCTAGACCATTCCCAAAGGCATGCTGCCAGGGGAATGATCCGATGATTTCCTCCTTAACCAACAGGTTTGCTTAGGCTCATAGGTTCATAGGTTGATACTAGGCTATCTGCCCTAGGGCATTTATAAGCTTAGCCAGAGTATGTTTGGCTTTCACCACCCTTTTAGATTAGTTGACTGTGCCTTTGTATAGTAGGTCACAGAAGGTAGCCCTTTTAAGGTTTGTTTACTGTACCTCTGTCAAGCAGTGACACAGAAGAGATCCCAGGGGTAAACTTACGATCTCCCATCCATTCATCAAGATTTCTCTTGAAGAAGGTCAGTGAGGGGCTCTGCCTGACATGGATTGGGATTTTGTTCCAGAGTGAGGGGAGCCTCTGGGATATGAATCTGTCCCTCCAGCATGTCCTATTTATTTCTGTGCTGAGGTTCAGGTCCCTGGAGTGTGTAGCTCTAAGGGATTTAGATTTCCTGAGGTGAAGCATGTCCATTAATTCTAGGTTGGACATGGCTTTATACATCAGACACAGATCGCCTCTGAGTAGGTGGTACGCAACTTAGTAGAGCTGGAGTTTCTTTACTGAACTGCATAGGGCATCTGTTTGAGCCTCTTGATCCTCTTGGTGAGACACTTTTGGGGTCTTTCCAGTTGCTGAAGGTGTCGGGTAAGGTACATCCCAAACGGGGCATTGTACTCTATTATGGGCCTCATGAGGGGCACAATGACCTCTCTTGATCTAGATGTGAACCCTTTCATGATAAGGTGGGTTATATAGAAGGTCTTTCTAACCACTTTGGCAACGTGATTGTCAAAGGAGAGATTGATATCTACTCGGGTCCCCAAGTCCCTAATTACTTCTTCCGTACTTAATGGATTATTACCTATGTGGTAATTTGTGGGCACTTTGTTTTTTCCAAAGGGGATGACTATGCACTTTTTGGCATTTAGCTTTAGGCCATGGCTCTGGCACCAGTTATCCGTCTCTGTGAGACCCTTTTGGAGGATGCTTGTGCCAGTCAGAGAGTACCAGTTTGCAGTCATTTGCGAACTTGGTCAGCCATAGTCCACCCATGTTAGCCTATACCTCGGAGAAATATATACCGAACAAGAGAGGTCCCAGGACTGAGACACCACTTGTAACTGGTTTAGAGTCTGACATGGCACCTGCTATTCTGACCATGTGGGTTCTATCCCTGAGCCAGTTTGCAACCCATCTTGTGACATAGGGGTTGATATTTAAGCTGGTGAGCTTATTTATGATGCCCGAGTGGGGTATTGTGTCAAAGGCCTTTGCGAGGTCCAGGTAGGCTGTGTGGACTATCTTCCCTTCATCTATGGCTTTGGTAACTGTTTCAAAGAAGTCAACCAGGTTCAAGAGGCAAGATCTGCCCTTAACAAAGCCAAATTGGGTAGGATCCAGTGTCTGGAAGTTCCCAATGTCTTTGTTTATGATTTCCATGATGATATGTTCCATAGCTTTGCAGACCAGGCTAGTCAGGCTTATAGGACGATAGTTTCCAGGGTCTGTTGTGGCACCACCTTTGTGGAGTGGGACCACTGTTGCTGTACGCCATTCCTTGGGAACATATCCTGTAGTAAGGCTGAGATTGAACAGTGACTTTATATGACGGTTTAGTTCTTCTTGAAGCTCGTGTAAGATGTAGCCCGGGACACCGTCTGGTCCCATTGATGCTGTGTTTTTAGCTTTGGAGAGAGCAGCTCTCACCTGTGCATCTGTGATCTCAGGAAGGCTACACTGTGTTGGGATAGACATTTGCTCTTTTGGGGGGAAAGGGGGGGAGAAGTTTGCACCGAACCTTTCTACCAGGATGTTGGCAATGTCTGTGGGTTCAGTGAATTTTTTTGTCATTTTGCACTAACTCAGAGCATATCTGGGAGTTGCCTCCCAGGTTTCTGACATAACTAAAGAAGGCCTTGTGATTATCTTTAGTGTCTTGTGTAATTTTTCTTTCAAAGCTGGCCTTAGAAGATTTTATGAGGGATCGTAGTTTCTTGCTAGTACTGATCAGTGACGCCTTTCCTTTTTGGGATTTTGCTCTGTCATGTAGTAGCTTTTTCCTTCTGTTGTATAGCTTATTTATGGCCAGGGTCTACCAGACAGGTCTCCTGCCTTTGGAGGAGTGAGTCTTGGTTTTATTTGGGATAGCATGCTCCATGCATTCCTGTAGGTGTCCATATAATGCTTTTGTAAAGGATTCTGCATTTTTGGGCCATATTGTCCACTGGCCCGGGGGCTTTGAAGGATTCCACCTCAGTTTTGAGAAGTGTGAAGTTTGCTTTTGAGAAGTTCTTCACCGTGGTTTCCTTGGCTGGGGGTGGGGACGGAAAATGGATGTCCAGTGAGATTTGTTTATGGTCTGATCTTACCAATGAGGGTATATCACAGGCCAGCAAGCAAAACTCATATGTTTAAGCAGACACTGCATCAATGCTTCTTTATTTCATTATGTATTTTTTGTTATGAAATATTGAAATACATAAAGGAATACATGATTTGCCCTGTCTGCAGAGAAGGGCCTCCCCACACCCCATGCAAAGTGCTTTGCTTCTCTACCTCTTTATTTAATGCAGCAACATCCAAGGCCACACAATCTTGTGGAAAGTTTGCAATTTTCAGTGAAATAGTGTATCAGTTGATCAACAATCAACAGAACATACAGTGAGGTCACATCCTTTGTGGCTTTAGTCCTGACATAGGACAGTGTATGTATGAGTAACAGGGTTACCTTCAGTCACGACATAGCACAGTGTATGTAGGAGTAACAGGGTTGCCTTTGGTCCTGACATAGCACAGTGTATGTATGAGTAACAGGGTTGCTTTTGGTCCTGACATATCACAGTGTATGTATGAGTAACAGGGTTGCCTTCGGTACTGACATAGCACAGTGTATGTATGAGTAACAGGGTTGCTTTTGGTCCTGACATATCACAGTGTATGTATGAGTAACAGGGTTGCCTTTGGTCCTGACATATCACAGTGTATGCATGAGTAACAGGGTTGCCTTAAGTCCTGGCATAGCACAGTCTATGTACAAATAACAGGGTTGCCTTCAGTCCTGACAAAGCACAGTGTATGTATGAGTAAGAGGGTTGCCTTTGGTCCTGACATAGCACAGTGTATGTATGAGTAACAGGGTTGCCTTCGGTCCTGACATATCACAGTGTATGCATGAGTAACAGGGTTGCCTTAAGTCCTGGCATAGCACAGTCTATGTACAAATAACAGGGTTGCCTTCAGTCCTGACATAGCACAGTGTATGTATGAGTAACAGGGTTGCCTTCGGTCCTGACATATCACAGTGAATGTATGAGTAACAGGGTTGCCTTCTGTCCTGACATAGCACAGTGTATGTATGAGTAACAGGGTTGCCTTTGGTCCTGGCATAGCACAGTGTATGTATGAGTAACAGGGATTTCTGTATTTCCTTATGGAGACAAAAAGCCTTTTTTCAGGAATATAGTTGAGTTTTATTGTGGTACTCACATATGGAATAGATTGACCTTATTACAAATGATATATACATTTAAATGAACCACTTTATGGCCATGTCTTGAATTCCAAGCAACATCTGCTGGATAAGACAGCATTACTAAGGAAAGGGCAAGGATTAGGCAATATATAACAGCCTGTATATAAGATGTCGGATAATGTGAATGCACAGGATATACACTTATGAAAGAGAATAATAATTATTTTAGGCTGTTTTTACAAGAAGCCATTGTATATAAGAGTAAGTCAGTAGTTTTAGCAGATAGTACACTTGCTTTTGTTAGTGGAAGTTCAGATTTCTTTGAATTCATTTTCAATACTGATACTGGAATGTACCATAAGAGTGATGCTACACTCCTGAATTTGCCATCATTCAGATGAAGCACCAGATTCATTTTAAGCCTACACTAAGTATACACAATCTGTATTCAAGAACATCCCTGCCATATTTTGGTGCTGTCTGTTCACTCAGAAAGATTATACTAAGTGTACACATAGTCTACACTTTGTGGTAAGTTTTATGAACCCCTCAATATTTAAGGCTGCAAAAATATCAGTAAGAAAACTAAAATTAGAAGTAAGAAGGTGGGAATTATGCATGTGTTGTCTGTTCACTTAGAATGGTGTATACTTAGTGTAGCTATTCATAAATCCAGAAATGTTAAATTGAGGCCCCCTCTATCTGAGTTGGTGGTAGTTCATTTCAATGTAAAAGTTCCCAATATATTAATCAAAAAAGAGTAGGGGTTCTTTATTTAAACAGTCAAAGTAACATCATACAAAATTTAAAAACACAATCTCCTTTTTAAAATAATTTTTTTAACAATCCTTTACCTTTTTTATACTGATAGAAACATGTAATGTCAAACACAAACTTCATAATCCTTATCTTCCTTATCTCCCCTTGCTTTCATCTATAGCTGCTGTTCTGCCTTCTTATTACGTACTTATGCAATTTTTTTATTATACAAAATTTTATTGCACATAGCCAACCAGATATGCCAAATGTATGCAAACAATTCTTTGTTCTTTATATCTTACTTATCTTTTTCAACTCCTTCATAACCAATCACTTACATATTTATTTTTTTCAATATTGCATTTATCTCCCTTTTCTGTTCAGAATTATTTTATTTTTTCACACTGTAAAACACACTGAACTACCTCTTCCATGTTTCAGTTAACAGCTTGAACTTCATGTCTGACTTTAATGGAAATGTATTGATTATCAGTCTCTACAAATAAATCGTGACCTTCTTAGTATACCATTTTTTTCTACTTATAACATTTTTAATTCCACTTTCTATTCCATGCTAAGCAATACTTCAACATTTATAGATAATATTTTCGGACCATTTCCTATTTTATTGTCACTTCCATTTTGTAACTTTTCCATTCTTTGATTTTACTCGTATATTTAACAACGTCTTCAAAATGTTCATCTGTCTTTCACTTTCTGGATTGTATCAGTTTGAAAAATGTGCTCATATTTTATAGCTAGTATATTATTTTTGTATAACATTCAATATCCTAAATAAATGCAATAAGACCAACAAAACTACTCGATTTATTAAACATAAACCTCCTCCATTTTTACTATTGCACACTATAATTATTTCTACAAGATTTAATCTAGAATCCCACATTACATGAAAAACAACTTAATCTTTTTGATCTTTTTCTAGCCCTCCTGGAAACATAAATACTCAACCTAAATAGCCTAACATTCATAATATTACCAAATGTATTAAGTAAGCATTTTTTCTGGAAATATAAGTTATATGATCCCCATGCCACAATTAAATCCTGGGTCTATATTAGCATATCAACAGGGCTGTTCATCGAATGCCCTTATGTTGACACATATAAAACGAAATCCCAAAAATCTCAAATGGCCACAATACCGATTTTTTTTCCAGGGAAAAAATCACTGGACCAACAGCAAACAAATCAAACCAACAGACAAAATAAACTGGGGGGCTTTGCCCCCCATGCCCCCCAATGTGAGGGCTGTGCTCCCCAGACCCCCTACTTAAATATACCAACTCTGAGATCACACTACAGTGCAGGAAACAGCAAATTCCCAACAATGGCCCAGCAATTTTTTTCCCTGGGAAAAAAAATCGCTATTGTGGCTGTTCAAGAGTTTGGCATTTCATTTTATATGTGTCGACGTAAGGCCATTCGATGAACAGCCCTGTTGTCATGCTAATATAGACGTTAAATCCTCTACATCTTGTACTAAATCATTCCATTGTTTTAGCATAATATCTCCAAATTTAATGTCTAGCATGTCAGTGTCATGCCTAGTAAAATATATATCACCTATTGTCTTTATTTTTTAATATTCTTTACTTTTTTCCTACTTAAACTATTCAGACGAAAACACAAATCTTTCTGGACAAGACTTACCCATATATTGTTTGTAGCTATTACAGTATCTACATAATACGTCATTATAGGCAATTTCACTAACCACTTTTAAATCAAATTTTGCTTCACAATTATTTCTTTGTAGGTTCCCTTTAAAAGCATTTATTACTAAATGAAGAGCCAGCCTACTCATCTGCATTCCTGATGTACCACATATTTAACATCAGTCTCTTTTTCTCTATGGTTAACCAGTCATTTACAAATAAATTTTCAGCTGCATTTTCACAAATAAATTTCAAAAATTAATATTTTTATCTGAAATAGCATATTGTATTAAAATATTCCATAACTGATTATGATGTACATTGTTATATGCCTTTTTAATGTCACACAAAATCAAGTTATCTTCTGTTTAGTTTTATGTAATTTCATCTGTTGTTTCCTTAACTATAACCAACATATATCTATTATCCTCTTCTTTCACCCCATATACTCCATCACCAATTACCTTATATGTGACATTATTAAACCTTATTTAAAAATATATCGTAACTCTTTTATAAACCACATTGCATATTGGTTCACCAGCTACCTCAGAATTGTTTATTTCCCTTCCTTCAAATAAGTTTAATAACAAATTTACACATTTATCTTGATTTTATGCCTTGAGTCACCTACTCACATATCACGTTATGAAAACATTTCAATTCTTCCTTGTTCATTTTTCTGTCAAATATATAATTAATACCATCTCCCCCTGTTACAGACAAATCCTTCCTCTCTTTATGCTTTCTAAAAATTCTCAATATTATTTTCTCTGCTTAACACATCCATTATTTCTTTAGAAATGTTTATATGCTCTATATAATCTGCTTCTGTGTGTACATAGCTTAAAAAAAGATAATACAGCTTTTATTGTTTCTTCTTGCTTATTAACTATCATACCTTTCTCATTCTGTACCTCCATTAGTATACTTTCATTAATTTTTTTTGCTTAAAAAGTATTATGTCTTCCTTTCTACCTTTAACAACATGTTTTTGCCTGAACACCTTTCTATTATAATTGCTTTATTCAACATAAAATTATTTTTGCTGTATTATTTTCACCATATTATTGCCTCCTATAACTTCCATTAATTTCTGATATTCCTCTTCATACATTTCTTTTTTACTCCTATGCCAGGAACATTCTGCATTAAGATTCATATTCTTATATTTTCTTTTGCAATCAACCCACCACCTAAATAAATTGATATAAAAGTCAGTCATTTGTAAATGTTCTTTAAGTAATATCTGCCATCTTGTAACAACTGTAATTTTGGACAGTGCTCATTTATCTCTTACATAGGTTCATAGGTTCATAAGTGTTTACTAGGCTAACGACCACAAGGGCCTTTTTAAGCCTAGCTATGCATCCCAAATCTCTGACAACTTGTGATACTCTTTGTGATGAAAGGATGCACTGCCAGCACAGCTATCTTGAATTTTGTAAATAACTATATGTCATTTGTGAATATCAAACTGATTCATACAAGATCCTGATGTTACAAATGTATTAGAATTGTATAACATGTGTATATGAAACTGATTTGTACAGACATTTGTGTTGAAAAGGTATTTGTAAAGTGCTTGTGTTTGAAATGTATGCACAGTGTGCCTTACTGGAGAGAACAGAAATGCACATGCACTATTGTAACTGTTTAAATGTATATGTTTTAACAGAGGAAACTGTAGGGTTAACCTCAGTCCAGCAAACTTTAGAAAAATATCTGAAATGAAATCACTTTATAGGCTAGACCATACAGATGCTATCTCACAGGTTTCAATGCAGCCAGAGACACAAAGTCTGTACTAGGCAGATTTCTGTATTGTATTTGAGGTGAACTAATTACAACTCTGGAAGTGTGGAGGAATGCAATTGTTTTATGACTTCCAGGACCTGCCAAAGATCTGAGCAAAAGCCATTGTGTATGTATTTTTATAGGTAGGTGCTAAGTCCTGCCAGCTTCCAGCAGTGGGGGGTTTGCATGGGAACTAGAAGTCAGATGACCAAGCTATCTGAGAAGTAATATTTTAGATATTATTTTGAGAAGTCTCTTAGTGAGACAGAGCATTCTGTATTCTGTCTTGAGCCTGACAACAATAAGAAGGACCATTCACCACATCATCTGCCTTGTTCTATTAAGTAAGTTAGGGTATAGTAACTCTCTTAGATACAGTCAGGAATATAGTGAAGCTTAGTTCAGATACTGTTTTTCTTTATTTGTCTGACCCTGTCCTGCAATTTTATTTTAAATATTTCCTGTGGTTTTGAACTCTGATGTCACTGTGAAGATATACTGAGTACTGCTTTGGTCTTTTATTATTTATTATTAAATATATTTAAACCTTTCATTGTAGCTGATCTTTGTAGAGATATTTAGGTTTTGAGAGTACTTGCATATTTATTTGGTTACACTGTGTGAGACATTCCTAATAGCCTTGCTCTGGGTCAAACTACCATTTGTATTAGAATTAATATTACACAGTAATATTGGAGACCCTTTGTTAAGGGCCTTAAAGTAGCTGGCAAGGGGTTCTCATGGCAATGGGAACTACCTTATAGTCTGGGCAGAATGGGGCATAGCTAGTAAACCTTTGCCAGCCTTTCCCAGGTATGTGTGTGTAAAACAAATCTTCAAGAGTGTGTGTGTCAGCTACTTGGGCAGGGACACAAAGCACTGGATGGACAGAGAGAGTGTTGGAGGACTTGGCTTGGAATCCCAGCTAAGGACTCAACTCTATAGCTGTGCCAGTGAGGGGTCTTAGTGGTGATCTGGAGAAAGAGGGAGAAACCAGCCCCAGACTGACTATGGTCTCAGTGTGCTCTTAAGGGAAATTGTACGTGATGCAGAGAGCTGCATCTGGAAATACTGTGTGTGTATCTGTCATTCTCCCAGTGAACATCCCCCACAAGTGCCAGTGGTGAGGACTGAGGCTCCTTAATTACTGGTCCAGTGGTGGGTAGTTACACCCTTGATAAGTGTAAACAGTGGTTTAGGAGATGAAACATTTACAAGCAGGGGCCTAGGAGATGAACCATTTACAGGCTGACTGTGTCCATTAATGGCATAGGTGCCGGACCAGGGATGAATTTCCTGCTCTCCATCCAGTTGTCCAAGTTGCACTTGAATTGGGTTAGGGAGGAATTCTGCTTCACATGAATGGGGAACCTGTTCCATTGACAGGGTAGTCTCTGCAATATGTACCTGTCTCTCCAGCAGGTCCTATTTATATCCCAGGCAAGGTTTAAGTCTTTAGAATGGGGAATTCTGGTGCTGTTTGTTTTGTGGATATACAGGAGGTCAATCAGAGCAGGGTCTGACAATGCCATGTCTGCCAGATCTACCTCAAAAGTCTGTAGGAGACAGAATACAGGGATAGGGCCTTGGGGCAGTCTGCATAGGATATTTTACTTAATGCCGTGTATTCTTTTAGTGTGGAACCACTGTGGGCATTTCAGTTGTTGGATATGCCTGGTTAGATACATACCCAAGAGGTCATTGTACTAAATGATAGGTTTGATAAATGCCGAATACAGTGGAACAATGAATTTCTTGTACTTAGATGCCATACCTTTGTTTATAAGTTGCGCAACACAGAGTGATTTCCTCACTACTGTAAACATGTGATGGTCAAAGATTAGATTATTACCTATGTGTGTCCCTAAGTCTCTGACTACTGGTTCAACTCTAAAGGGTGTGTTGTCAATATGATAGTTACCAGGGATGGATGACTTCCCAAAGGATACTATTATGCATTTCTTGGCATTTAGATTTAGTCCATGGCTCTGACACCAGTTGTTTGTCTGTGTCAGCCCCTCTGGAGAACATTTGTCTCAGTGTGTGATTCAAGGACAGCTCCTAATTTGCAGTCATCTGCAATTTTAGTCATCCAGAGACCACTGCCATTGGCCTTAACTTTAGAGAAGTAAATGCCAAAAGGAGCAGTCCAAGGACTGATCTACTTGTGAGTAGCCTCTTTTCAATTCTAACTTCCTGGGTCCTGTCTGTGAGTCAGTTGGCTATTCATTGGGTGACATATGAGTTTGTACTTAACCTCTTGAGTTTGTCAACAATACCCGAGTGGGGTATTGTGTCAAATGTCTTGGCCAGGTCAAGGTAGGCAGTGTGAACCATTTTTACCTCATCTATTGCTTTGGTTACCTTCTCAAAGAAGTCCACCAGGTTGAGTAGGCATGACATGCCCCTGATGAAACCACAGTGGATTGGGTCCAGTATCTCGAGGTTTACTATATCGCTACTGATCATTTCCATGATAATTCTTTCCATGGCTTTACATATAAGACTAGTGAGACTTATGGGTCTGTAGTTTCCCATCTTTGAGCAGAGGGATGACTGTTGCTGTTCTCCAGTCATGAGGCACAAAGCCTCTTTGGAGGCTACAGTAAAATAGCAATTCCAGAGGCCCTGATAGGTCTTGTTTCCTTCACCTTCTTCAGTAATAAACTGTTGTATCCAAAACAGCCCACACTACTATGTGATCAGAAAATCCAAAAAGTAAAGTGCCAGCATTTGGTTAATTTAATCTCTCTGGCAATATAAAAAAGTCAATTTCTGCCATAATATTTTCTTGTAATATTTATGTTCCTGTCAGGATTGTGGAAAACCTTCTTTATGTAGTTTAACTTGTCTCTCTTACCCCCTCCCCATATTTCAAAATTAAAATATCCCAAAATCATTGTATTTATGTTAACATTTAAATATTTTTACATTCTTCAAAAAGCTTGGTTGTTAAGTACCAAGTGAAAGCTACCATAAGTCTTATTACCTGTCCTTTAATACAACAATCTAATGTCACCCTCCTCCCTGGACAGTCAAAAATAATTTCATATATTGTGATATATTTCACTTTATACAATATTATGCTACCAAAAGAGCTTGTGATCTTCTCTCCCTAAACTTGTTTTAACTGTTCTTTCTGCGTAATGATATTTAAATGTGTATGTAATAAGTGTATTATCACATATTTTTATCTGTTGACACCATTATATCACAACAGTTTTTTACTGCTTTCATGTTTTATACTGTTTACATTCAGGAAAAGAATAAAAAAACACATCTACCCTTTTTTGTATAAGGTTGACTTTCAAGCCATTTTTCCTTTTTCTTTCTCTAACTCAATTACCTGTAATAACATCTTTTATTCTGATTGTTTTATGTATCTTCTCAGTCTCTTTAGCTTTTTTTTACCATCGTTATTCCCCTAAAGCTAGACATTCTTTTTCATTTTCTCCTTCGTCTGCAGAAAAATCTTCTGTCTTTCCCCTCCCCCTCATCATGACCAGGTAATACTTCTTCACTAGTTAACTCCGTTTTCAAATCAGAGAATGAACTAATGAATAAATGAAGCCTTTAACACCCCAAACAGCATTTCAAACATTTCTAAAGGAAAATTAGATAAAACATGACATACACCTCGTTTATCTAAATTAAAAGATTTTAAGGAATAGTTTCATAAAGTGTTTGAAAAGTCCCCTTTTGTACTGAAAATAGTAAAAGCAGAGATGTTGCATGGGAACGTCTGAAATGTTGCTGATATTGAAAAATTCTGTATGTTGTGGGCAAAAAAATAAAGACTGAAATATCAATTATTACATTTTTCAAAATAAATTAACTTCAGCTACCCTCAAAGTACAAACACACAAAAAATGTATTATTTGGTCAAATCCTTAAACATAAGTATCAGGAAATATCAAATCCTAACACAACCATAGCATTAATGAAAACTAGCTTTTGATCTAACTTTGCTAAACCTCTGTGTCTGTATAGGCTTTAGAGCTGCTGTAAAATAAAATCCAAGCAAAATCATATATCAAGAACCATCAATATAAAACCAATAAGTTAAAAGTAGTATTGAAGAGATTTAAATAATAGCTGAAGTATTATATCTACTTTAAATGGCATAGATAGTAACTGAATTAATAACTTTTAAACAGAAAATATTAATAAATCTATGAGTGAGGAAAACATTCAGCGATTAAAGATATTGGGCCAGATTCAATAACACCTACACTAAGTGTACATGATCTGTATACAAGAACATCCCTACCACACTTTTTGTGCTTTCTAGTCACTTAGAAAGATTATACTAAGGGTAAATGCAGTCTACACTTTGTGGTAACCTTTATGAATCCCCCTCAGTATTTAAAGATGCAAGAAAATCGGTAGAAAAACTAAAATTAGAAAGAGGAAGATGTGAGTTATGCTTGTGTTGTCTGTTCACTCAGAACAGTGTACACTTAGTGTACACTTAGTGTAAGAGTTAAGTAATCCAGGGTCATGTTTTGGCTCTGTTGGATAGAGGAAGGGAGCCCTGCTTGTAACCCAGGTAACTGGTATTTTATTAGTGGTCCCAACACTGAAAGTGCCAGTGTGGAGAGGGAGGGGATTGATTAATTGATTGATTGATTAACTGATTGATTGATTTTCTTATTTATCTATTTATATTTGTTTACCAGGTAGTGCACTGATATTAATGGACCATTCCCCTCTCTCTAGGAGAAGGATGAGGACTGCATGCCAGGGAAGAATGTAGTTGCTGTGTCAACAGCATTACTGGAGACCACAGCAGAATGAACACTCGGTTATACAGACCAGGACTGCAGTTTAGATGATGTGCTACTGCACTCACATAGTGGCCTTGTAGTGTCTGACTGCATGCTCCTGGTGGGTGAAGTTCCAAGATATGCTCATCACCACAGATGTGGACTCATACATCTCTCATGTCAGAAGCCCAAGTAAGGCTAGAAATGGTGTGAAGGGCTTCATCTTTTAGTCTACAGGATGATGGTCTCTCCCCTGTTAATGCACATTCACTCCTGATAGTCACAATGAAATTAATGAACCATTTGGTTGACCAAGGATGGGGAGCTGATGTTTAGCAGAAGGATAGTGGAAAATGCAATAACTAACTAAACAAATAAATACATACGTACATATATACATACATACATACATAGTGATATTATACTCAGTTAAATAAAACATCAGGTTTAGAATGCAAAAGAAAACAAAGCCCAATTAGTTGACAGTATAATTATTTTAAATATAGAAAATGTTTTTCTAGACAATTGTTTCAGTTATTATTAAAGGTACATCATGGAATATTAAAAATCAAGAGATACTTCATGGATAAATAAAATCACTACACTCATCATTATATAAGACTAAGTCTCTTTAAAATTTAATTCTTGCAGTCCAATGTTCTTATTAAAATAGATTACAAGATATTTTATGATGATATAAACAATTATGATTAAATATTTTATTCCCAATTTAATAGTCAATGATCCAACAGGATTTATCAATGCCAAACAACCAAAAGCTGTATAGAATTTGCTACATTAATTGGTCGTCCAGATAATTGCAGATAATGACTTGCTGTTATCAACCTAGGTATTGGGAATATATTCTTAATTACATTGAAATTATATTTTATTGGTATTAGAATCATTTAATTTTCTATTTACATTTAGTAACATCATAAAAGGAGTTTATGCTAATTATTTTATAGATCTCAAGGTCACCAAAGGAACAAAGCAGGGATGCCCTTCATCTCTTATTTTACTTGCCTGAGTAATGAAGCCATAGACTGATACAATTAAACACAGTAAATAAAAAAAAGGTTGTATCATATATGAATTAAATAAATACAAAGTAGTTTGAGCTGCTGATGAGATTTTACTAACTATCGCTAACATTAACGATTCAATAAGTAATACTGATTACTTATCAAAAGCATTTGTCTCCATTTCTAATGTAAAAAGTAAGAATATCAAAACTAATACCCTAAAAATTAGTGTAAATTTGTGAAAGAGATTACTAATTCTTATATCTACAACGGTCTGTAAATTATATATTTTGGTGTAGTTATAGCCATAACTCATGGCTGGAAGGGAATAATGCTGGATTTACCCATGGTTGGTGGGGTTTGGTCATGGGGGCTATGGAAAGGAAGATCTCTGTTGCTTTTTTTTTATATAAATTAGAAATCCAGACAGTTCAGATGTACAAGAGAGACAAGGCATAAAAAAATACAATGATAATCAGGTACATTTCTTTAGGTTTGCATAACGCACCTGATTTTCCTTGTATTTTCTCTATCCCTTCTCTCTCGTACCTGTTCAGATTTCAAAGTTTATTTATTTATTTTTTTAATTAAGAAAACTGGAAAGTTCTGTAGCATATATTAATAGAAGAAAGTCCAGGCAGCTGGACTTTTTTTGATTGGTATATGCTCGATTTTACAACTGGTATGCTGGCTGGGCTGATCAATCAGCATGCTCATTTTTGAATGTTAATGGCCAGTCATTATATAACTCAGATTGTATGAAACCAAATTAATTAATATATTATACAATATTAAGGATACCATAAAAATGATAATTGGTTTCTTTACATGTGAAGCCAAATCCATCCATCCATCCATCCACAACCCCTTTTCCCATTTTTGCACATGGGATTGGGGTGTCACTTCAACAGTGACAATCATCTAGAGCCAAGATTTTCACCATCTGGTGGCCAGCCCTGCTGCTTTAATTCTTCCACACCACACACTCACATGCATACTCACACCTATGTCCAGTTTAGAGTGTCCAATCCACCTACACCGTGTCTTTGGAATGTGGGAAAAAAGCAGAGCACCTGGAGGAAACCCATGTGAACACAGGGAGGAAATGCAGGCTCTGCACAGAAGGCAGTCCAGCTCAGCTGAGAATTGAACTGGGGAACCTCTTGCTGTGAGGCAATAATGCTATCAGCTGCACCACTGCTGCCCCTATGTGAAGCAAATATCAATTAATAAAAATTATATTATTTCTTAAATTTTTTTTATATTTTTCAAACTGTCTCAATGGTTTAATTAAGAAAGAATTAATGAAATTATTAAATATTTTGTCCTTTATGTAGTTAACACGTGGGTTATAATTCATATCCTAGGCTTATAAGCTCAAGAGACAAGAGAAATGTTTGATTCTCTGATGTGGTTACACACTTTTACAAGTAATAAAAGTAGCAAGATAGTTGGAAGGACAATTTGTGCACAGCAACATAAAAAAATGCACATTTATTTAGACGGTTTTGAACATTAAATAAATGACTATGAGATCAATTTAATTAATGATAAGATGGTTCTGGGTTTGACCAATTATTTGCATTGTTTTTTCAGTACCCTACAATTTTAGCTCTGTTTGTATTATTAACATTTCCATTAGTTAAATGTGAGTCTTTTTCTATTTTCCATGGATACAAGCACAAAATGTTTAAAATAAGAAACTCCACTGGAAAGGCAAGAGATTAGTGGACTAACTTGTTGTACAGATAAAATAAACACATTGTCTCTGTGAGAGATACAAAGTATACAAAGGGAACCCAACTTAACCAATGATGATTCTTCACGAGTAATTTCATAATTCAAAGAATTCAAGAAAATCATGTAGCACAAGGTAATTTCTTCAATGTATTATTATTATTATCTATGAGACTAAATAATTTAGTTCAAAAGTCATATAATTCTGTATTTATAACACCATTAGTAAGACAAACGTACCTCAGAATTACTGGAATTATTTAAATGAAATGTCCTTTCCTTATCTTAATGATACTGGAAAAAAATTATATTAAAGTCTCATCTCAGAATACATCATCTCCATTATGAAATGTTTTCACTTGGAAATACAGAGATGAAACTTTCTTTACTCAACACAGAATTCCCAATATTTCTAAAAAGGGAAACCTGGATTACTGAAGATACAAATGTGTAAAAAAAGCAGCCTAGGTGCACATATTTTATGACTGTGTAAGTGAAATCAGTTTTCTTTATCCCCAAGATCAGCTGAGTAACTCCCCTTCCTCCTTTTCAGTCATCCTCTGAAACAACAACCCTCCAACCCATTCATTTTCTGATAGAAACAACAGTCAGGTGTTAGGGAGTGAGTCAGTCTACAGATCATGTTATCATCTGTCCTATCACCAGACCTTTAGTAGCCTGTAAGCACCACTGTAGCTCACCGGCTGGATTGTCCTTTACTGAAAAAAACTTTCTAAGTGTTTACCTAATTGACGTTTTCTGTTATGATGACTGCAACAAAACATTGCATAGGCTAGGACTCATTTTACTAGGTCAGTGGTCACTTTTGCAGCCTTCCTCGGGATTGTTTTCATATAAAGTATTTGAAAAGATGCCATCTGGTCATCCATCTATGTATTCCCAAAGCATTAAAAAACAGATGTTCAATCAAGGGGTTGACGAAGCTTTACAACAATAACACTTTAGGGTTTGCTTGAAAACATTCACCAGTATAGTGAGTGGAAAATGCATTGCACCCTCCTGTTCATATTTATGAATCCAACAATGATGATTCATATGATACATATGGTTATGTGATAACTCATGAATTAGATATATGAAATAATCAGATCACTGCTTCAGGACTGGCTTCTTCCTTCACTCTTACCCACTAGTACTGTGCATACATTAGGAATGATAACTGCTACACCTTTGTGAGATCTCTTAATAGTCTAGCAGCCTTTAGAAGGAGTTCTACAGCTACTTCAAGTCCTAGCTGCATCAGCTTTATTACCTCCCAACAAAGGACTCGAATGTCTGAACAGTTGCTAATGCTCAAGCTTGAAAGTGAGTTCAGCCACACAGCTGCCACACTATTTGCTGGCATTCTAGGAGACAGATAGAAGTAAGTGCTCACCACAGATCAGGTATTTGGGAAGGACTTAGCAGGACAGGGATGTAGCACAAACATTAGGGTTAGGGAGGGGGGGGCTGAGGATTTTTGGCTAATGGAGCAAAAGGAACTTTAGAGTTAAGGAGAGGGACATAGATTTTACGTTTAGGGAGTGATGGAGGACTCTAGGGTTAGGCACTGGGAAGGAGTTTTTAGAGTTTGGATCAGGGTTGTGTTAGGAATTGTGAATGCTATGGGATACGAGTTACTGGGAATTAGGGCACTTGCTTAAATGAGTGAGTGGCAGTGAGGATATGTGCCTTGAGCAAATGTGTCTCTTGAGACTTTTTATATATAATTTTTTTCATGCAAATATCTGCAGTTTGACACTCTACATATAAGAGGTTACATGTCTAATGTGCTAACATTGGTTTACCTAAAGAACTTTAAATTCCTTAGTTATGCTATTTATGCTATTTTGCTTTGTAGATTTTTGTCTAAGATACATATTCATTTTATTAGATTTTGCCAAAATTTGCATATACATTTTATTATTGTAGTCTGTTTCTTCCTAAGGATGCTCCTACATCACTTCCTACTTGTTTTGTATTAGCACTAAAAGTTTATTTTTAATTGTATTGAAATTACATCACATTATATATGTTTAACTTGTATTATGCCAACTACTTGGGTCATTGCTGACAACAGGCTTGCAGCAGTCCTCCTTACCCAGTAAATAAAAACATTTTAAAAAGTAAACATGTAGTAGTTGAACACTTTGTTTTTGCTTTGTTTGCACATTTTTATATTTGCATTATTTTGTAGTGCCTTAAAGGCCATCATTTTTATTTCCTGGATTAGCCTGCTATTGAGACAACAAACAAGAAAGATAGCAAAAAATGTTCTCCATTGAAACCATGCTAAACAGACACAGCTCAAAAAAGCAATTACTTGCATTAGTGGATATCTAACTGCTAAAAAAATGTGCAGAAACTGGTGAACCTCCACAAGATATCCTACACACTTTTTGGAATCTGTCATCAACAGTCCTATTACTTTTGCATCTAACTGTAATGGATAGTTATTCCACAATCCTGTTTTTTTTCAGTATATATATATATATATATATATATATATATATATATATATATATATATATATATATATATATATATGTGTGTGTGTGTGTGTGTGTGTGTGTGTGTGAACAGAAACTTTGCACAATTAGCTCCAACAACTCTAGCAAGAAACAAAAAACACAAAAAAATGAGTGTTTTCGTTCTGCTTTAATCCAAATGGAACTTCATCCAAAATAGATATATATCATCAAAGTAATAGCAGTTCTGGAAGCAAGCTATCTAAGTTAATACAATTTTACATGTGTAGATCTTAATTCGGTGTCTTTTAAATGAAGGTTTTATTTAGGTATATTTCAGATAAAAAAAAACACCCTTATTGAGTTATCACTTGTGACATAGGCAAACTTAGATTTATGTAAAAGTAAACCAACCATATTAACAAGTTCACATTTACAAACATTATGCATCACATATATTCTTCTATACAATCTAACCAATCCAGTATTACACAATTTGTTCGGGTGGCACAATGGTGCAGCAGACAGTGTTGTTGCCTTACAGCAAGAGATTTCCTTCTTCAGTTCTTGGCTGGGGTGGATTCTGAGCAGAATCTGCATGCTGTCCCTGTGTTCATGTGGGTGTCTTCTGGGTGCTCCGGTTTCCTCCCATATCCCAAAGACATGCAGTAAATGAATTGGACACTCTAAATTGGCCATAGATGTGAATGTGTGCTGTGGAAGTACTACCATGGCAGGTCTAGCCACCTGGCAGTGTAAATCTTCACTATAGAAGATTATTACTGTTTGAGTGACACCCCAACCCCATGGGCAAATATGGGAAAAAGGGGTTGTGGATGGATGGTTTACATAACTTGTTCAATTTGTGCCATTTCTTAAATCTCATTCCTCCCCAAAACACTTTACCACATGTAAAAAGAAACTCAAATTATATCTCAATACACACTGGTTATGCTCCTGTACTAATCCAGACTAACTTTCCTATGTCTCAGTAATAACAACCATTCATCTTTATGTATGTATACCTCCTTACAGTCCTTGTGAAGCGCAGTTGTAGTATTGAAGTTAGTATTGTTATAAGAATGTTTTTCTGTTGCTAGTATTGAAGTTAGTGTTGTTATAAGAATGTTTATCTATTGCTATTACAAAAAAAAAAAAAGTTTTTTCTTTTTTATTTCCTAACTGCTACCACTTTCTATATTTCAGTTTGTATGTATCTTTACTGTACTTCTTTTTACATTGTACTTTTGCATATGTCTTGGAGCTTTTCTCCCTGAGCCTCTACTGAAAATGGACATATATCCAGTTAGACTAGCCCGGTCAACAAATGTAAAATAAATAAATAAATAAAATAAATAAATGTATTGTTCCCACAATTTTCATTTTAATGCCATGCAATTTGCTCCCACCCATTTCTAACATCCCAATTATGTCTGAATTCCTAGCCTTCTTAGTTATTCATGAAACTGAGCAGTTTAAAAACAGAATCTAAAGCTAAGGTCTGGGTAGGCGATAATGAAACATTTAGTTGGAGAAAAATGCACATACACAGCCACATAAAAAATGTTAACAGTGGTTCTGCACAGCATGTGAGAGTGGAAGTCCCAGCCCACCAACCCCCCCCCCCCCATCACACACACACACACACACACACACACACACACACACACACACTCAAGTATCAACATATCACTTTGATACTGAACTGTTACGACCTGTTGACGTGTTTAATCACTATTCTTCTGTATGAAATCTATATCATGGCATTCCTGAAAGGTAAAGACTGGCTGCAGTTTCAATCTGTTTTCATAATCCTGCACTGGAATTGATGTGCTGGTAAAGATGCTTGCCAAATGCTAACAACAGTGTCATGCACACACCACATGTTAACATATTGCAAAGTGTTTCATCCATTCACTCCATGTCAACAAATAAAGAAAGAAATAGAGAGAGAGAGAGAGAGAGAGAGAAAGATAAAAGAACCATGTCTACTTTAATGACAGCTTTTTGCAGCTAAATCACTCCTTCAGTCCATGATCTCCCTTGAATCCAAGACAATTCTTTTATTTTCGCTCTGACCTTTTTATTGTAAAGTGAAATTAATTATGAACTTATACCTAGGTCAACAATTTAGTGTTGAAATACCTTCACTTTTTTCTGACTTAAACTTAAGTGTGCTGTGAATTACAGGATCACACCCTTCAAATATGAGCTCAGCCGTGAGGCATGTGACTGGTATTACATGTCCGCAGAGTGTGAATTAAGACAGGGTAATGTGAAAAAAACAAACAAACAAAGAAACAAGTACCCCCCCCCCCCCAAAAAAAAAATAAATAAATAGAAGAAGCTGCAGAACTTTTTAAATGCCTAGTACTCATGTATCACCATCCAAAAGCATTTTCTGACTAATTACACATGTATGCCACAGTTATATGTCAGTAATGTACTGCAAACTGCCTATTATAAAGCTCAAACAAGATTTTCAAAATTGTTGAAATCTGAGACGTAATAAAATCATGAGTGGTTGTCAGTCACAAGGGGAAGTTGTTTGTGGGAAAATCACTAGTGCAAAGTTGGTGTGCACATTTCCGTGCTCCGAAGCACTTCTGTACTGATAAGGTAACGTTTGGGGACCTGAAAGCTGAAGTATATCATATCTGTACCACAGTCTAAGGTTGCCCATGCCTATTACCAGAGTCAGATATAAAAATGATCTAAGCACATGACACTTTTCTAAAGAAAGGGGGCCATTCCATAGGACACCTGATGCGGAAGTCAGTAGCAGTAACCCAAAACCGATCTGTCAGACAGTGACCGAGTGAACCGATTTATTCAAAAGAAAGAAAAATGATTAAAAAATACTACAGTACTGCAGCAGTGAAGGCAGCTAAACGACTGAGATGGAGCTTGAGGGTGTCTGCAGCTCCATCCGCTTCTGCAGGCGTGGAACTAAAAACAGTAGCAGCCCGAAAGGCGAGCGATTCCAAATATAAAAATAGCTGATGAATCTGTTTAGTTTCATCAGCCTCGACATCCGACACCCAGTGGTTATTCCAGTACGTGTGCTCCAAGGCAGCTAGGTCACTCCCGGCTTATGATCTATTTAGGAGTTTTTCCCTCAGCCTGGTTTCTTTGGGATCTTTTCCTTGTGTCCTTGGCGTTTTGGGGGTGGGGAGTAAGTCTACCTCTGATCCTGGGGGTCTAAAAAGGTGAGGAAAAGAAAAATTTCCTGATTGCAGCAAATACCCTTCCCTATGTAACACAGTGCTAATTGCTGGAATATGGGTTGGGGAGGGTAGCAGCTGCACAAGCAAACGCCTGCTTGTCTCTTTTTTTTTTTTTTTTTTTTTTTTGTGTGATACTACTCACTAGTACTACAGTAAGTGGTGTTTAAGCTACCGTGTGACACAGAATACGGACCCTGAAGATAGTGCTACCCTTAAC
>NC_056748.1:979443493-979478493 GCF_019279795.1 Protopterus annectens | reverse complement strand
ACCCCCTTCTACAATGGATTCCATCGCGTCCCAGTACCACCCCCTTCTACAATGGATTCCATCATGTCTCAGTCCCATACTCTTCTACAAGGGCCTATTACTTTCCCATCGGTTCATACCACCTTTCCTATTTTTATCAAACTCTTCCTTTCCATGGTAAATGCCATTGACAAATAGTTGTTGAGAATTGTTTATTTATCTCTGGCATCCTTAAATTTGCTCTTCTAAAGCTGTTTCATCAATTACCCAATGTGCTATCTAAGTGTCTTTCACATACCTGAAGGAGGTTTTTCTTTCTGTGTTATACCTTCAACTAACCCTTTTCCCATTTCATCTTGCGCCTTCTTATTCACTTTTCTGCCCTTTTTCTGGACTCCGTATACTGTATTTTCCCCACAGTGCCTGTATTTGCTTTCCTTATCCTTGTGGTTACTTCATGGTGTTTAATATAATTTTTTTTCTTGATTTTGTCTTGTCCTTCCAGCTTATCTATTTTTCAGGCCTAACAAAATTGACTTCTAGTGATGTTCCATAGTTCGTATACTTGTCTAACATCTGTCCTGCTTCCTGTTTATTAAGCCCCCAATCATTTTGAAGACAGAAGCCCCCCCCCCCAGCCCTGGACCCTAATATTGAGGTCCTGGCTTTTCCTTTTTCCGTGGACTTCATGAGTCATACTGTTACTGTTGCACGTTAACTACTGGCTGTTGAAATTCTAACCTGCAATCCTACTACCTCATGAATCTCTAGAGAAAATAACTTTGAAAATTCTCCATTTTCAGGAAGGTACTGTTCATTCTAGCTCAAACCATTATAAGTGTATACCTCATTCAGTTTGTTTTCCCTGTCCATCCTGGATGAAGGCATACCCCAATCTACTTTTACCAGATTACAGTCTTTCTTTATATTCTGTGCCTGTTCCATGATCATGTTTATAAGCAAACAGTGTTTGACCACCCAAATCATTCTTTGTACTTGATTTGGGTGGTCCATATAGGATATTGCTGTACCAGCTCTTCCCTTTAGTCCCCTCCATGAGTTTATTTACCTCTTCCTCTACTTTCTGCTGCCATTTTCCCTTTCTGTAGTCCTCCCCTGTTATTTCTCCTTTGTCTATCACATCTTCCCATAGACCTTCTCTGAAGTATACAGACACTTCTCTGTCTTTGTGTACCCTGTCATTCTAAGTGCACTGTACTGGATCGCCATGTCCCATTGTTTCTTGTCTCACACTGAGCTATTACTGCTTCCATTTCAGCTATCGTTCTACCTAGGTTTTGCACACTTTGAGCACTGCACTGAGTCTGTTATCCCTTGTTTTCCTTAGCCCCATCATTAATGCTTCCTTCATTCCATTTGCTGCTGGGATGTCTTTTACCTGACCCTGTCAGGTGGTCTTTAATGAATAAGTGGTAACTTAAAATAACCTATCATCATAAAAAATTAAATATAAATCATATAATTCAATAAACTCCCTGCAAAATAAATATGTTATGTGATTTTTTTGAATCCAAGGCTTTTTTCATGGATGTCCTGAAAGTCTGCGTAATTATAACCAATTGCCAAGCAAACAAAAATGAAAGCAATATTTGTGACACTCACAATATAAAATGCACACATTTATTGATAAACAAAACAGGATCAGTGATACTATTTCTTGTGAAAGCCAAAGCTCCCCTGGACCACACAAGCATCACTTAACAGCCCATTTGCCCTCTTACCCTGCCCCCTACATTTAACCTTAAACCTATTCTTAAACCTAACACAATCATAAACCTAACACAAAACCTAATGCTAAATGAGACCCTAAATTTAATACTAAATGTTAAGTTGTCATTCTCGCCTTCATCCTTGCTGGATGGGTTCGGAGCCGATAGCTCGAGAGCTATTTTTACCGGCTCGAGGCAGCCTTATATCCCACAATACCATGCGCTAACTCCCCAGATCTCGTTTGCCGCTTCGCTGCGAGGTAGTCTATTTTTACCGGCTCTGGTCAGTAAGTGCTTTTTTCATATATATATTCAGTCTCAATAGTTTTTTTCCAGTTACTTACCCTTCTTTAGGTCCCTTCTAAATGCCTTACCCTTTCGGTAGCCCTTTTCCCCTTCTTTATTTAGTTTTTTATCTTGGGCCTACGGGCTTTTCCTTAGTTTTCCCCCACCCCTTTCAGTGTGTGTGTGGGTTTTTAGTCAGTTCCCTTTAACTTAAATAAGTGTGTGTGTGTGTGGACTGACTGTGTTCCTTTTCTTTTTTTGTCAGGATGTCAAAGGACCCTAAGGTTTCGGGATTCAAGAAGTGTGACTCGTGCTGTCAGAAAATGTCTCTGACAGACGGTCACACTTCTTGTGTCTATTGCTTGGGGCCTTTACACCTGCAGGACTCTTGTTCCGTTTGTCATGGATTTAGTTCAAGAGTCCTGCAGGAAAGGCGTAATAAGCTCATCCTAAGGGGCTTGTTAAAGCCTGATGACTCCCCGTCCAAGTCTGGCTTGGGGAAGTCATCAAAAACCGCCAAACCCTCGGCTCCAGCTTCTGAGCCGAGGGCTGGCGTTATCAAGACGGCTCCGACCTCAGTTCCGTCTGGCTCTGAGGCGAGCAAAGTGGTTTCCACTCCGAAACCATCATCGGAGCCAACCCCAGCGCGCAAGCGCTCTAGGTCTCCTTCGCCACAGTCCGTCAAATCGGCTCGAGGTCATCCAGGCTCTCTGACCATGACATCGAGAGGGTGGTCAGTAGACTCATAAAATCTCAGGCGCTGGCCCAAATGCTCCAGAGCCCATCTCACCATACTGTGGCTCCTTCGATACAGCTATCCATTCCTCCTCCGACTCATCTCTCGAGTTCGGAGCCAGAGTTTGTCGGAACCGTGACCTTGCCCACGTCGGAGCCGATACTTCCTCCTTCGGCTCCGGTGTCGTCGGCTACGACCTCTTCATTGATTCCGTCCATGGAGAGGTCTGGGCGCCGGGACTCCATTGTCGGCTCCGAGGGGGCGAGTGGCATCAGACCCTTGTCCGACCCCGCTCTCCCTCTCAGAGCTTCGGCTCTGGTTAGTTCGGCCCCAACATCATTCTCGGAGCCTTCTCTGTTGGTTCCGGGGGCGTTTCCGGTCTCTTTAGAGCCGGGGCTACCTTTGGTATCTGATGGGGGAGCCTTCGAGGTGATGAGGAGTGTGCTGGACCCAGTGTCCACTCCAAGGTTAAGTTCTGTGGCTCCTCCCTCTGTAGCGCCTGTTACGATCTCTGGCCATCCTCCTAGACCCGACAGCAGAGATCCAAAGCGTAGGGTACCCACCTTGGGTGTCTCCTCCTCTTCCGAGGGCTCCCCTGAAGTTTCAGGGGAACCCCCTAGGAAAAGAAAGTGCAAGAGGAAGCACATAGACTCCCCCGAGTCTGTCACGTTGGACACCGACTTGGATGAGTCGGAAGGTTCCCCCAGATCCCCCTCTGAAGATGTCTCCTTTTCAGAAATCCTGGAGATCCTAAGACAGAGGGGAAATTGGTCCACTCTCAAACCTTCTGAGGATGAGTCAGTTTACCTTGACGCCTTTGGATCTCGCCCTTCCACCTCCTGGGTGTCTCCCCCTTTTGACCCACTAATGAAGGTAGTGGCTAGAAAGGCGTGGGCAGCTCCTGATTCAATGGAACCTACCCCTAGGAGGCCTTCTAAATTTATTTCTGCACCAGATGACAAATCCTTTCTCACCAAAGGTGTTTCAGTTGATGCTATGGTGGTAGCAGCAGCCACTAAGAAGGAATTGGCTGATCCTTCTGTATCTGTTCATCCTCCTAACAAAGAGTCCAGGACCATGGACAGGTATGGCAAGTGGACCTTTGCTTCAGCGACCTTTTTTATGTAATCGCTGAACTATTTATGTCATTTCACTCGCCTTCAGAGAGACTTGCTCAAAGAGCTGGGTGAAACGGTACATGATCCTTCTTCTGTGGGATTTAAGGACAAAATAAACTCTCAGCTGGCTACCCTGAACTCCATTGTTAACTCCTCCATGCGGCTTATCTCTTATGCAGCCGATGGAGCGAGTAGGGCCGCTGGCACAGGTGTTACGTTGAAACATCGCGCTTGGATGCAACTCTGTAATTTTGCCGATCCCTTCAAGTCCTTCACCAACACCCCCTTTGACGGTTTTGAATTGTTCGGACCTCAGGTGAAGAATACCCTCACCAGATGCGAGCAAGATGGTAAGACTCTCTCTGCCGTGGGAGTCCATTTTTCCACGCCTTCTAGACCTTATCCTAAGGGACAGAGGGGTGGAAAGATGTGGTTCCGCAAACCACAGGGAGTCGCGCCTGCCACACGTGGTGAATTTCCCCCTAGAGGCAGAGGGGGGAATAATAACAGATGCTGCCCCAGGGGCAGAGGGGGTCCACAGAACCAGGGTTCCAGGGAATCTTTCCCTGACCAACCCTTTCAGCATCCCTGAGAAGCTGCCTGACTGTCCGCCTTCGGAGGCAGTCGGGGGAAGATTATCTCTGTACCTGGAAGCCTGGCAATCCCTCTCCCAAGACACATGGGTACAGAAGATCATATCCGAGGGTTACAAAATCCCTTTCACTTTCCCTCCGGTACAACCGCCAAAACCCCTACCAGACGTTCCACCCACACAAAGGGGTCAGGCTCAGCTAGAAATAAAAAAGCTGTTAGAAAAAAGAGTCATCCAGGCAGTCCCAGCAGATCAGCTAGGATCCGGAATTTACTCCAGATTCTTTTGGTACCAAAAAAGACAGGAGAATGGAGACCCATTTTGGACCTCAGCAGGTTAAACAACTCTGTACTAAAGACAACATTTTGGATGGTAACACTGCAGTCCATTCTACCCTTTTTGGGCAGAGACAACTGGATGTGCTCGTTAGACCTCCATGACGCATACTACCATATAAAAATACACAGGCGCTCCAGGAGGTTTCTCCGCTTCCGGCTGGGAGTCAGTCATTTTCAATTCAAGGCCCTGCCCTTTGGTCTCACCACAGCCCCCTGGGTGTTCACCAAATGTTTGGCAGTGGTCACGGCTCACCTGAGACAGAAAGGATTCCAGGTGTTTCCATACTTAGACGACTGGCTCATTTCCGCTACCACCAAACAGGATCTCATAATGGCCAGGGATTACACTATTCAACTTTGTAACAGTCTGGGTATTTCTATAAATTTTGCAAAGTCCTCCTTGTCGCCTTGTCAATGTATAAACTTTATAGGTGCCATATTAAACACCACAGAAATGTCTGCAACATTACCACCTCAGAGAGTGACAGACATAAGGCGGAATGTTCAGCTCCTGTTTCAGCCCAATAGAGTCCAAGTCAAGCTAGTATTGAAAGTGTTGGGCGTCATGGCGGCGGCGATTCTTCTACTTCCATTAGCCCACTTCCACATGAGGCTCCTTCAGTGGATGCTGTTTTCTCAGTGGTCCTTTCAATAGCTACCAATGACCCACAACATTTTGATAACCCCATCTTGCAAGAAACATCTCTCCTGGTGGATGGTTTCCCCTCAGCTTTTTCAGGGCAGACCCTTTGTTCTCCCCCCTCCAGTTGCCACTGTCACAATGGATGCCTCCCTGATCGGGTGGGGGGGGCATAATCAGGGCAAGATGGTCCAGGGTACTGGGCAACAGTCAAAATGCCACCTGCACATAAATGTCCTGGAGATGAGGGTGGTGCTTTTGACGTTGCAAGCCCTTCAGAGCTCTCTTCCCATGGGGACTATAGCAATTCAAATGGACAATATGTCTGTGGTGTGGTACATAAACAAGCAGGGTGGAACAAGGTCCTACCCCCTCTGTCGAGAAGCACTCAGACTTTGGCAATGGGCGATTTCATCTCAACGGTTTCTGATAGCAATGCATATCCCCGGGAAGTCCAACGTCATAGCAGACAGATTGAGCAGAACTATCCTCATGCCTCACGAGTGGTCTCTAAATCAAGCGGTAGCAGACGGAATTTTTCGGAAGTGGGGCCAGCCTTCCTGCGACCTTTTCGCAACTCCCCAAAACAGCAAGTGCCTCTACTTCTTCACACTTTTTCCTCTACCAGGCCAACCCCACAGAGACGCTCTTGTTCACGTTTGGCCCCGGGGTCTTCTTTATGCCTTTCCTCCCCTTCCAATGATCCCGCAATTAATTCAGAAAGCAACCGCATTGAGATCCAAAATGATCCTCATTGCCCCGTTTTGGCCTCGACAAGTTTGGTTCCCGTTCCTGCACAAATACCTACTGGAACAGCCTTGGCATCTGGAACCCCTTCTGGATCTGTTGACCCACCTCACGGGCAAGCTGCATCAGTCTCTACAATCCATCAACCTCACAGCTTGGTTGCTCCACTTCCAGCCATAGCCAGGCTTCCCCTTATTTCTCCTCCTGTTCATGATATCATTCTGGCTTCCCATAAGTCCAATACTAGGAAGACTTATGCGAGTAAATGGAAGCATTTTTCACACTGGGCACAAACTAGATCCTTAGATCCTTTCCATGCACCCATTCATGAGGTTCTAGACTTTCTGGCGGAGCTTTTTCATTCAGGGTCATCATCGGCCACTATCAGGGTACAATTAGCGGCCATTGCTAATTTTCATGTTGGACTCTCAGAAGCAAATATTATGCCCCACAAACTCTGTAAAGCCTTTCTCAAGGGCATCTTTTTGCTCAGACCTCCAGTCAAAGATCCACCCCCACAATGGGATTTGAATTTAGTTCTAACCTCACTAATTCTGCTCCTGTTTGAACCTGCAGCTTCTTGCTCCCTCAAACTTCTTTCTTGGAAAATGCTGTTTTTAGTAGCTATAACATCTGCCAGAAGGGTATCAGAACTTCAAGCCTCGTCTGTCCGTCCTCCTTATTTGGTTTTTCATAAAGATAGGGTAACTCTCAGAACAAACCCTTCCTTCCTACCAAAAGTGTTATTGGAAGCAAATCTAAACCACTCCATTGATTTGCCTGTCTTTTTCCCAGACTATACCAACAGGGCTGAACAAAAATTACATTCATTAGATCTTCATCGCCAATTACAGTATTACCTAGACAGGACAAAACAATTCAGAAAGTCAGACCAGCTCTTTCTCTCTTATGCTGCAGGCAAGAAAGGGCTTCCGGTATCGAAGGTTACTCTTTCCAGATGGCTGACATCTATTATTACCTTGGTCTATGAGTTGAGACACAGGCAACTTCCCCCTAGGCCTAAGGCTCATTCAACCAGGGCACTATCAACTTCAACGGCATTTCAAGCAAGGTTACCACTAGATGCCATTTGTGCATTCCCAAACATAACTCTAATGTTAACACTAACCCTTACACTGAAGACAAACAAACAGAACTTAAAGTGTATTCCTATCCGTGACTCATATCCCAGTTGTAATCCTGCAGTCACTGACATGCGTGATTGCAGTACTCACATTTGACCAAATGGCACTTCTTATTAAAGTCGCATTTGGCTCAGCAGCATTGCATTCAATGCACTATCCGCATAAATGGAAATGTCTTTGTCACACTAATTTTGACCAAAACGAATGCATATTGAAAAGAAATGCTAGAGGAAGTGTCACATGCAGGAGTTTATTAAATAAGTGCTTTCATCCCAATACAGTGTCAGGACTTCTACAGAGAATTAAATAAGCTGACGTAAAAGTCGTCATTTTAAAATCTCCACTCAAAATCTCGTGACCAGAAGTATCCAATAAAGATTATAGAATACTATGGTACATGAATATTTATACATGCTACTTAATTGTATTTAACTTAATGTATTTTATAAATGAGTGAAAACAAGTAATGTACTCTTGTATTATTACTTCCTGTTTTCATAACTCCTAACACCTTTGGTCATCATCGCTTCATATAATGCAATTCTCTGTCAAATATCTGGATTACTACCCCAATACTGCCTTACTTGCTTGGTTTTGGTATTCTCTTACAGGTGAGAGAGCAGGATTCCGTCTGTCTTCTAGCTAAATGCTGCTGTATACATCCCATATCCCACCAACAGCCAGTATAACAGTATGTTACCTAGGCCTTGTAGAGGTGAGTACAACACACCAGTCAAACTCACATGCCACCTTCACTTCTATCTCGCTGATAAGAACTGCAGCGCTGAATAGATAACAGTTTAGATTGAGATATAATGGCCACAGATGCACAGTTTAACTTACTCTTTTAAGTGTGTTAAGGTATCTTCCTTTAGGGATGTTTTTTTTTCCGGTGAATTTAAATTTGCTGCTTGACAAAACTATAGTATGTTGCACAACAAGGAAATAACAATGATCCACTTAACATCTTGTGACAGGAGATGTAGTAAGTGGAAAATAATCAGCTGTTACTCCCGTGTGATCCATTGCTACTTTATTTTATCCTGTGTATGACTATTAATATATTCTGTAAGTAGGGGTGATATCAAACTAGGGCCTATACATTTGTAGGCACAATAATGATTTGTTCGATTTAAACTAACCACTAGTATTTATCCTATTTTTAATTTATTTATTCATTTGTTAACAGATAAGGCAAATATTCTAATGGATCCTTTTATGCCACAAGCATGAGAAGTTTTATTTTTATATTCTTTATATAATTTGTCAATTTATTTTGTTCTTTGTTTTGCTGCCTTAAAGATTGCACTGACTTTGTTTTCTTTTAGCTACTGCAGATCTTCTTTTAAGGACAGAGTCTGTCATTTTAATTCAATGATTCATTAAAGTTGTAATGCACCACCAAACAAGAAAATTCTTGATATGTTAATATCCATGACAGCAGAAAAGAGTGGGTTAATAACCAGCTGCTTGTGGTTATATAATTATTTTGTTCTTTATTTATTTATTTATTTGTGTATTTATTGCTTATTAGCTAACTAGTAAAGTGTGAGAAAATAGGGTAAATGATTCTTTGTCATCTGCCTGTCATTGGGAGGATGTTTTTTTCTGTATCCTACACCTAAACTGACTGAGCATATCTTGTGAGCGGCAAATAAGTAAGAATTGATAATCATTCAGTGAGCTGCTTGGATGCTTACAGACCCATTTATTTCATAAAACACATTATTGAATTTCAGCTTGTCTTTCGAGTTAGTTCTGGATGGCTTTCTTTAGAGGTGCATATCTATGTATACTACCTGCCAAGCTTTAGTGCAGATAGTACATCTACAGTGTTCTACACTTGGGTACACCATCATTAGATGTGTGTGTGTAGGACAGCAGTACACTAGGCTTGGTTTCACATCATAAAGCAGCAACATACCAACTTGGTTGCACTTCCTAAAGCAGGGGCATACCAGGCTTGGTTGCACTTCCTAAAGCAGCCTCATACCAGGCTTGGTTTCATATGGCTAGTCTAGCACAAGAAGTGCTGCAGATGAAAACTGGAAAAGATTTGCTTGAGGTCTGCTGGAGTATATATTAGGAATTTGAAACAGCATGCGTTACTTATTTATTTTTTGATTTACTTTGTCATTTTCATACAATATAGATTAATACTTTGGGATATATTGAATGCCTGTGTAACTAATTGGACATATATGGATCTAGGTCTATGTGGAGCTTTTTAAATAAGCAAGATACTGTTAGATATTAGCTACTTGGTCATGCCTAAAAAACATCCATCTTGAACCTTTAGACTTAATTGGATGGCAAACATTAAATAAAGAACATAGTATATAAACATGCCAGTTTTTGCAAACTAAGTTTTAAAAAGAATAAAGTCAGCAAAGGTACATGAATCATCTTGTGGGAGTTAACCATTTCACTTGCCTAATGATGTAACAGACATCTGGGAATGTACACCCATACCCAAGGCCAGTTTATTCAACTATAATTATTATGGGGCTAGTTTCTTTTGCTATAGTTTGTGTAGTTTAGTTTTCAAACAGGATCAGTTGTCATGGCAGGCTTTGTCTTGTGATGTAGATTTGTGTTAGCTTTCTGAAACATGATTAACTAAATAGAAATATATGATTGCAGGCCCATATGAAGGGTTTAAATCTATTACACACTCTTAGATAGTATTGCTCATGCCTGAAAACACATCCATCTTGAACAATTACATATACCTAGTTAATACACAATAGCTATAAGAATGCCAATGTTTTATAAATTTGGTTTTAAAAAGACGAAAGTGAACAACAGTACATGAATCAGCTTGTGGGTGTTAAACTTTGTATTTGTTTGATGATGTAACAGATAATTATAAGTTGAATAAACTGGCCTTGGGTGTGGGTGCACATTCCCAGATGTCAAGAGTGTTAGTTTGTGTAGTTTAGTTGTCAATCAAGACCAGTTTTAAGAGCACACATTGTCTTGCAGTATACATTTGCATATGTTTTCTGAAATATACACTGGATAAATGCCATGTGGTTCCCTACTTATTATTTACAGACTGCAGGTTATATTGAATGATACATTGTAGTGAATAAGTTTTTGCCTCTGTGCTTAAAATCCATTTTCCTATTTCAAGAATTCATTGTGAGCATGACTGTTTGCTTTTAAGTCTATTAATCAGAAATGCTTTAAATTGGAGGAAATGTGACAAAGGGGGTTTATATAGTTTCCTCTAGAATGACAGACCTGGGTCCAGTACATACCTCTCAACCTCTTATAGCAAAAATCTGGGCAAAGCCTAAAATGATGGGGGGACAAATAGAGACAGATTTTAAATATTGCTCTTACAAACTTAGAAAGTTGATAGAATAATAGGTTTTACATTAACTTGAATTTTCTGAAGGATGTAGAGTCTTAAACTCAAATGTTTGTCATTATTTAATGACTTCAATCCTTCGCTATTTGCCAGAAAAGTACAGAGTTTAGGAGTAACACACCAAAAATATGAGGCAAAAATCTAGACATTCTGTGAAAATCTGTACAGTTAATAGGTATGGTCCAGTACTTTAGCAGACATGTATAAGGTAAGTCATGTGGTTGGTAATAGTGGTGCAAATGGAAACTGTGATTTTCAGCACTCATTATAAAATATGCCAGTGCTAGGAATATCACCAGGGTTGATAGTACTTTTGTTCTTGCTAATGGATTAGAACGGGATTCAATTCATGATTGTAAGCATATAATAGTATGCCATGTCATGGGTAACTAGTTGATTAAACCCAGGTGAATTTGTTGTAAGTCAGTCCTCAAGCTAAAGTTGCTGAAGCCAATTTTGATATGGTCATAGTTAACCATGTCTAACTTTAGGCTATAATATCATGAAGGCAAACCTGGCTTTAATGAACTGTGTCTGCCTTCATGATATTCTTCCCTGTTTTGAGAATGCAATTTGATGCCTTTATTCAAGTAGTGATCACATAATATTTCATACTTCAGTAAAATGATTACTGAAAGTCTAAATTAGTTTTAAAGTGAAATAAGATAATGTTTAAAAGATAACATGGTATTAAAACAAAGTAAGCAGAGAAGACAATGCACAAATATTCCTCATTTAAGATTAAGAAGTTAATAAATTACAACAAATATTGCTAATGCATAGATAGAACAAATAAAGTATGCTATTTTAGGTCTTAGTATGCTTCTAACATTATGGCCATCATTTAGTTGGAGTAGTTGAAATATAAGATTATTCTCTACTGGGTTTCCAATAGGAGTGATAGCATGCTTAAGCAAGCAATAATGTCTTACAGGGTGGGTGTTAGTGGAACAAAAACAGACCATGCAAAGGTGCTGTGAGACCTGGCACTGCAGATGGAGGGTCTCTCCACCCCTGAAAGGACATTTAGTTCTGCCTAGAACACCCACATTAAAGGGCATAATTGCACTTAGAAAGTGTGCTATCTGCTAACTTGTTTTGTATGTATTTTATTATTAGGATATACATTTTTGTATTCTTGATATAAAATAGTTCTGCCAATTAATGTGTAAAAGTTGCTGTATGCTATTTTAGATTCAAACACACACACACACACACACACACACACACACACACACACACACACACACACACACACTCAGTTATATACAAACATACACAAATGCATGCAGGGGCAGAAAGACAGCATCATATATATATATATATATATATATATATATATATATATATATATATATATATAAAATCAACTAAATAAAATACAGATCCACTGAGGGGGATACATCTTAACCAGTCTAGGTATGACTAGTTGTCTGTGTCTCAGTTCCCAAATAAAATATAACAAAAGTGGTAAAGGTTTCCTAAGACACCGCATCTGAATCCTTTTTAGTGTAATCCAGGAGAGGGGAAGCTCCTTCCATTTCTATTTTCAAGAATATTTTATTCCATTTCCATCATTAGACCTGGTTTCTCTCTAACTTTTTATTTCTATTGGATAGCCTGAAATGTATAAGTTTCACATACACACACACATGCAGAGGCAGAAGTAGATGGACTCGCACAAATATGCATAGAAACACACACACACACACACACACACACACACACACACACACACACACACACACACACACCTCTCAGATGTCCCTAATTATTCAGAATATCCCTGATTTTGTGTCTTATTCTTGTTCCTTGAGTTGTTTTATTTTCTTGTAAATCTCCGAGTGCACTTAGTCAATGAATCCAGACAGTGTTGTTTCATACTTCTTTTTGTTCATAAATGTATGTTTATACAAAATCTCTTGCTCTGTCATCTTTTAAGTGAATAGTATAAAATGTAAACATTATCCCGATTTTTGTCTTTGAACTTTATTACTAATTGCTTTGTATTGAATTCTGGACCAGATCACTTGAGTAGGATATGTTCTCAATCATCTCTTTCTCTCTCTCTCTCACTTTTCCAATCTCTGTGTGTCACACACACACACAAACAACTGCATTACTTGTTCTGTATTTTCCCCTATAGTCATTAAAAAACTAAAATGGTAAATTCTTATAACTGATGGTATAGTTAGTTGTAATTTGATTTATGTGTTTTCATTTTCTTGTTATCCATCCCAGAATGGCTTAATTAAAAGAAGGTCATGCTTACTGAATCTGACAGACTTCAGGTGGTCACTAAGGCAATGGATGAAGGGAAAACGATGCATACTGCTTACCTAGATATGGCTAAAACATTTATACAATACCACACTCATGCATTGCTAACAAACTTATGGAACCAGGTATAAACCCTTTTTATAATACACTGGACCCAGGAGGTTAGAATCAGGGAGGTCACCCCTACAAAGAGACCAGTTACAAGTGGACTTCCTGTAGGGCTGTACATGTACACTGTCAGTCACCTTAGATGCAAATATTCCAGCTGCTTGTAAGAATCATAGTCATTAATGTCAAGCACCGGACACAAAACTGCACACTCATTTGAATGAGTTTAAATCTTAGTAGCCATACTGTAAAAGAACAAATCAGGTCTTGGTTAGAGTTAGTTTGCCTAGAGGAGTTGCAATGCTCAGTATTTCACTGAGCATATTGATTTTTTCTACTATAGGCAAGTCCTTTATGTTTTCAATAGTATCGGTCAGTCAGATTTTGTGTAAAGTTTTGCTGCTTCCTCATCATCTTCAGAAGGAATCATAGAAGATCAGTCATGTGACCAGAAAAGGTAAAACATGGCGGATGTTTTTCTGCACGCATAAAGTTTTTAAAATCTAGAAGAGACTTTTGTTCTTGCACTGTGTGATTAGAATCATGTACATAGCATATTATGGTCCATCTTGGTAATATTAAGTAATCAAAATTGAATGCATCCATGTGTCTGGACTATTCAGAAATGCATGGTATGAACTTGGCTACAGCAGTACCGTTGTCCAGCAAGTATTCCAGGAAAAACATAATGTGTTGTTGCATTCCAGTGCTTGTTGAATCGAATATTGAACTGCATTTGATATTGTTGATGTTTTCATTCAGAAGCCATAGTCAGGAGATAAAAAGAGCCTTAAATGAGTCAGTCAGCTTTTCTGATTTGACTTTGAAAAACGTTGCAATAAGTTAAAAAGTCACAGTGCCAGACTTGAGAATGTATTTTTAAACAAAGTTTTGTGAGTACATTTTGGTGTTAGATACTGAGTCCAGCTAAAATAATTCTAAGTGCATTCAAGCCATTCTGCATATTTTTTATATAATGTCTTAGAAAGACAAGCTACCTGGCAATGTCTTTAGAGGCCAAGAATGTGAAAGACATCTCCTTGTTTTGTGCACTTGTAATTAACACAACTAAAATGAGTAGTGCTGGGGAATGATATTCTTGAAATGCTGTAGATTTGTATTTTTAATTTAGTTGTTAACATATGTTATTTTGTAAAACACAAAAGATTTTTGCATTCTGAATGTTACAACATAGTGTGAGAAACACACTCTTCCTAAACAAATGACATCTATCAGTCTCTAATTTTGAGGTCCTTACTATTAAGTACAATAAAAGGGAATATGAAATGGGGATCCAGTAAGAGTTGTTGAATTGGTTCCTCCTCAAAGCAGGTTCACAAAATGGCTGTCCTATACACTTTCAACAACAATGTTGATATCTACAAAGCTAACACACCATCAAAAGTGAGAGTAAATGGAATATTCTGTGTAAAAGGGGCTACATTCCTCAACTTAACATACCAGCTCTGAGTTTGTGCTTCAGGGACAGTTGCATGCATTTGGGAGGTTATAATACTTCTATCCTTTTTTGTGCTGGAGTTGATGTTTCTGGGTAAAATATGTCCCCTTCATTATATGCCTCACTGGCCCTCTTCAAGAGAAATCTTGATGAGTGGATGGGAAATAGAAAGTTCACCCTGGAGATCACTCCAGTGGCTCTAGTTGATAGAGGCACTAGGAACTAACATCAGGGCACTTCTGTGGGCTAGGCTTGTAAAAGCTCCAGGGCCATTAGCCTAGTACACACCTATGAACCCATACAAGTGACATTTGGGATGGACTACATATAGTTATAAGGCAGAGGGTCTGTGCTGTCACTCTAACTAGCAATAGACAGAGAGAACTTTAGTGTGGCAGTCAATGGCAGTCAGTGCAGGAGAGTATGGTTATGAGATGTTAATAATATGTATCCTAGAGTCCAGAGTTTGATCCTTTCTATCTGTAGTTGATGATTCTGAGCACATCACTTGACTATGAAGTCTTTGAGACAGTTACAAATCTGTACTAGGATCCTTTGGCTCCTTTATGGCCTGAGAGATACATGCCTAGTAACTACTGCAGCGCTCAAAGTGATATTTCTTTTTTTTAAATAGTGCATGTGCATCTTACATTTCAGATAAAATGTGCTATTTTACTAGCTGGCATTTTGGATGCTGACTTAAAAGGTATTAATAAGCAGTTGAAATTACATCTCTTCTTATAATATTTAATTTCTATTTAGACTATAGCCCCATATACACACTTCTGTTTGCCTTTTCTGAAGTTTGTTGCTAGAAGTGTAACTAATAAATTAAGCAGAAGCCCTTGTTTAATTTTACATCTATGTATCTGTTATGTTCCTTATTTCTTGAACATAAAAACATTCATGAAAATAGTACCTCTCCATTTAGGTCGCAATATCATGTGTTTAATGCATAACATGTAGTGGTATTCATTGGACATGATCAGAAGAGCACATGTTAATGAAGAAGAGAACCACATACATACATACATACATTTTAAGGTTAAAAGCATTAGTGTCAACATTCACTTTACAGCTTGGAAAAACAAGGTATCAGTTTCATGAATAAAGCCCATCATATGCAAGCAGTCAACAGTGTTTCACAAGAATGGACACATATTGCTTAATGGATTGGAAACGTCTCTCACTCTTTCATGTTATGTTTTTTGATAAACACTGGTGACTGCCAAACACAAGACCTACTGAATGAGTTCCCAGCTACTCTGCATGGTTAGAGTTTGTTTGGGTCATGAATAGATGTAGTTAAAAGCAGAGACAAAAGAATGTCAGATGTAGACATATGCAATCTTCATAATCCTACTTGCTCAACACAGAATTACAGGAATCATTTGTTCTTTTAAGCAGACATCCGAGACATTATATGTCACTTTCTTCATCTGTAACTGTTGATTTATTTATTACCTGGTCTTTACTAGTGTATTTCCTTAGGCCTCTTTACCCACTTTCAAAGATGGGCCTTAAACTGCGTGTGTGTGTGTGTGTGTGTGTGTGTGTGTGTGTGTGTGTGTGTGTGTGTGTGCGTGTGTGGGTGCATGCGTGTGTGTGTGTTGCATCTTTTTCACCCCACTGGTTGACTGTCAACCATCAGTCACCTGCAAGCAAACTGACCCATTTGTTTCATGTCACTGGGAGATGGGTAGACTGGAATTTAGGCAACTATTAGAGCAGTTCTTTTTTGTTTTCCTTTTTCTTCTTGACCCCAAGTCCACACACTCAGCTAGGTGCCAGGGAAGACTGTGCAATAGGACATCCACAGAGGATGTCAACTTACTTCCACAAGGGGCACTTCCTCCAAGTACCCATGACCCTCCCCCAAAAGCAATAGAAGTCTGTCCAGTTTCTAGCAGAGAGCTAGCCTAAGTATGCTCAAACTCCTTATAACCCCCCCACCCAGGAGAGACAAGCAGGCCATGTCTCATCCCTAACTAGTTCCTCCAGTGCCCGGTTGCTAATCAAACCCCAGTTTTCTCAGTTGCAGTAATGGTTTCATCCCTCTATACCCTGGAGGCAGCTACTCAGAAACATATTTATATACATGTCGACAACTGGAATCTCAACATAATATCCTAATGATCACCAAGGCCTTCTCTGCATAAAAACATTCCAGGAGGCTGCCATTAGATTGTCGGTTACATGTTCATGTTCTGGATTACTGTGATATAATCATATAAAATACATTACTGTTTTAAAACAGAAAATGCAGAGTTGAAAAGTAAACACAATCAATGTAGTCAGAAATACATAAAAAAACAATTTACACCATGTGTTCTACAATACATTTACAGTAATTATAAATTGTTCATAGTTGTAAACTGAATATAACCCATGTTACCATCAAGAATGTTTATGTTCATTAAATGTACACTAATTCAGAAAGATTTTTACATGTAAACTAGGAAATGCAGTTTTCAAGAAGCAATCAACATTCCTGTAATATCTCATTTATTTTATTAAGCAGTTTTCTAGAATCTTTGCCATAATTCAGAAACTCTCTCACATACAACTGCCAAATGCAATAATTCTACTAAGTCTATTGTTACTCTTGTAACATTTTTACTGTGTTGAATAAACCTTTTTTCAAGCATTTGTTATAGAAAAAAATCAATGCAATATGGTAGTAGAGGTGACTGCAATAAAAGTATGTAGTTTCTGAACGTCTTTCTTAAAAACACCACCGCTGAAGCAATGCAACCATTTGGATTGTTCATCATCAGATGAAAAGTGAGGAGTAATTAAAATACAAAAGACCGAAAACAAAAGTAGTGATCTAGGAATAGACACCATACAAAAAAGTTTGCCTGTGGTTCTATACCCTAAGAGAAGAAATATTGTCTGTAAGGAAGAAATTAATTACTAACAAAATAAAACTGAACTTGCTGGAAACAAGAATTGATGATGAACTCAGTGGAAACAATAACTGACGATCAATACCTGACAAACCAATGGAATAATATGGCGATATTGGGTCTTCCTAAGAACTGAAAGGTTCTGATGCAGTGGTATTGTTGCTTTTGCACTGCACACCACCCTGTTTGTTTTGATCCTGTCATAACATAAATGACACATCATTAGTTGAAGACTAACAATCTTAATCTGTTTTCTTTTTTTTAACTTTAAGTAGAAGTAATTTTTTTAAAACAGTTTCATTTGAAGTCTGATATAACATTCAGAATAGGAATAAACTGGTTATTTTTCAGGACCTTACTTCAGTTGCTAGGGATGAACAAGTCATGCAAACAAATAAAAAACAATCTATGCTTCTACTATACGTTTTCACATTCAGTACCCTGGAATTTTGTATTAATTAATTTGGGCAGATAAAATTATTTCTGTGAAGGAAGCACAAAGTATGTCTCTATCAGGCTCCCTGACTCAGTTCCCAATGTAGAAGAAATGTTAGATTGGCTGCACGGGCATAACAGTACCTGATGAATAGTCATAAGCCAACATGCAGTTACTATCTCAATAATTACTTCTTTGTTTTTCAGAAAATTAAAACCTATCTCACAATTCCAACACACATTACATAAAAATGTCAGTTCTACTAATTTTCTAAAAAAAACTAAAACAAAAAATACAGTTGTCATATTACTCTGAATGTACTGATAGTATTCAGTATTATAAAATGGTGTTCACAATTCTTGTCAGACAACATCCACGTTTTTGTATTTTAACATGTTTTTATTTTAAATCAAAAGTATTGTGCACAACCATGCTTCCATCTCAACAAAGTATACTTTGTATCTTGCTGTTGGACAAAGCATTTCAATCAATTTAATTCAATTAATTTAATTTAATTAATGTAATTGTTTAATTGAAACAATTATCATTGAAAGCCTCTATTTAAATGAACTTGCTCACCCTGCTATTTCATCTTGAAAAAGCCTGACATCTATGCAGGCGAAAGCGCTTGATTTATCTGTGTTTTGCTTACCTTATTGTGTTGTTCATGTTTAATAAAGGATTTATCTACAGTTGCAGCTTGGAGAGGTTCATTGGACTACCACTGTGCTTACTGCTTTTTTCCTTTCAATTCTACTGTTGCTGATGGGCAAACGGGTCAGAGGGAACAGGTCAACAAAGTTGCTGTATGCAGATAATGTGGCCTTGAATGCAGACTCTGAATAAGAGCTTTAGCAAATGATTGGAGAATGGACTGCACAACTAAAGGCACATGGGATGAAACTGAGTACAGATAAGACAATTGTCACTTCAGCAAATAGAGAAAATCAGAAGAAGATGAAAATTCAGATAGGAGGAAAAGCAGTAGCACACGTAACAGCTTCAAGTAATTGGGAAAGGTGGTTGAGAAGAATGAAAGTCTGAAGGAGGAGGTTAAAACTAGAATCAGAGAAGCGGCTACCAGCTGGCACAGCATAACAGGGGTACTATGCGACTGAAGAATGCCAAAGAAGCTGTAATGGTTAGGGTATAAAACAGTGGTTTAACCAGTACTACTGTATGGCACAGAAACTTGGGCAGTGAAGGCAGAGCAGGTGATGGAGATGCAGTGACTGAGATGGGTAGTAGGATGCACACCACAGGACAGATGAAGAAATGAGCAAACCAAAGCAATTGTAGAGGAGGTCAAACAGAACAGATTATTGTAGTTTGGGTGCATGTGCAGGAAAGCAGAAGACAATCTGACAAAAAAGATTTGAGAGACAAGAAGAAGCCAAGAGGAAATGAGGGCTTCCAGCAAAGAGATGGATGGATTGTGTGAAAGAAGACATGTAACAGCTAGGCATGACTGTTGATGAAGGTAGAAAGTGCAGTGAATCCAGTGCAATGGTAACAGTTAATGTGACACCCCAACTCCATGTAGAAAATGGGAAAGTGGGGCGGTGGATGATGATGATGATGATGTGTCCCTCATGTCCTTATGGTTAGAACCATAAAGGAGTCAAGAAAGAAAAAATTGCGTAGCAGTCATATATTGTAACCAGAAACATTAGTTGCAAGTAAAATTATTATGTGGCAACCAGAAATGTGAAATAAGCGACAACTAAAAAAAAAAACAAGCAACCACTAAAGAACAATGCAGGCAGAAATTTACTATGCAGAGGCACTTTAGTGCTTCATCTAAAATCATATTATTCACAATAATTATAAAGCAAGTTAAAAAATCTGCCAAACCACCATGTGATCATTATCAAGCCATTGACTGAATATGTATTGCCACCACACCTACACATTTATATATAGGAAATACAATGCTCACTTCAATGACTATGTTATAAAACCTTTTTTCCCCTTCAAAGAAACATTAATGCATTCTGGCTTTACTGAAGGCTTAGTCAAACATTCATAGTTAGAAAATGACATTGAGCATCTTGAAATGGGAAATACGTTATATTCTTCATAAATGTTACACAGTGAGAAATATAAGTGTATATTTTTGAAATATATGCTAGTCCATCAAACAATTCCCTGTACTGAAAGTGAATTTTATTTATAGGGAGTTCTTATCATAAGAGTGATGTAGTCACTTCTCCATTCGGTTTAGCTGGTACATACTTTTTGATATAAAAACTCACATAATGACATTTCTGTAGTTATTTCTTATCTCAAGTCTCTCTGCACTAAGCCATGTTTCTTACATAATGCACTGTGTTACCAGAAGTTTCTAAACTGTAAAGCTATTCACATTACTGTGCCACATTCTTGAACTGGAGTTTAGATTACATTTTGTTCACATTTCTGAACTGTTTAAGGTGTTCAGCTTTTCTATCACACTATAACATTCTGAATCCTTCTTAAAAAAAAAAACAACTTTACAATAATATAGTATAAGAGGGAGGGGAACCTTTTGTTGATGAGTGTGTGGATTGACACATTAAAGAGATGGTACATCTGAGCGAAAATCAGCTGATCAGAATGTACCAGCTTTTTCAATGTGAGATCGTGGTACGTTGGGGACTGAGGAATGTCCTACTGTAATGCGATCTCAGAATTGGTATATATAATTAGCAGAGGGTGTGGCAGGTGCAGACTGGCTTGCCCACCTGCAAAAAACATTGAGTTCTGTTGTCTTTTTTATCCTTTGCGGATTGATGTTTATGGCCTTTGATGGTTAGGTGTTAGTCACTGGCGGTTTGCCAATGTGCATGTTCAGTGGAAGGATATGTTTATCATAAGAGTATATTTGAAGGAGACATAATGAGCCACTTCCCAGGTCCCTGTAGACTCTTGTAGTGTAATCAAGGTCCTCAAATTGGAGCTCTTCAACAGATCTCTGTCTAGTAAAGAAGTATCCCAGGACAGGGGAGGCATCCTATCTTGTTCTATTGTATTGGAGGAGATGAGCAGTAAAGATATAAGGAACTGCAAAGCATGTATCCTAATAAGGGCATATAAAGTTGTGGGGGACTTCAGAAAAAAAAAACATTGGCTGAATTTCTAGAGGGCAGCAGTCTCCAGGACAGCAATCAACATGTTTTTCATTCAAACGTGACACAAATTCTTCACTGGGTTACAGGAGATCTTAACAGGGCAGTGGAGGCAATCATAGGCATGCTCTACTAGACTTCAGCAATGATTTTGACTTGGCTCCCCACTGGAGGCTTAAAGGAAAACTGGTGGGCTTGGGGCAGGACTGAGACTGAAGAACTAGACTGCTGTGTGGTTGAATAGTGGGACCTGAAGGGCTGTGGTAAGTTGGACAATGTTAGGATTAAGGAAAGTAACTAGAAGAATACAGCTGGGGATACCCTTCTGTTTAGTTTTTTGTAAGCTCATTTCAAACATATTTGAGGGAAGAGGAGGTGGGATTAGCACCTTCACTGAAGACATAAAGTAAGGGATAGCAACACATGATGGGGGGGGGGTCTATTTCTTTGTTTTTGATTATTGAAAATGTCTGACAAGGCAAAGTTCATTTTCAGAGGAGGCCTGAGGAGAAAAACTCCAGCAGATGCATTTAAGGTACTCATCACAATACAATTGTTTTACAAAGATACATTGCATAGTTAGTTCTTAAGACATCTAAATACAAACAAGTAATCATTCTGTAGTGACTCAATACAAAGATAAAATAACTACTGTGGTGACATTATACATAATATTAAATTCCAAGCATAAAAATCGTCATGTACAATATGTGTGACAAGCAGACATTACATATGACTTATAAGATATGGGTAAGGAGGGTTACAGTATGGACATTAGGAATAAATAAAATTGTAGTAAGGAGTCTGAACATTAGTTAGTAAGTAGATAATTAAAACTAGAAGAGGGAGACGGGCATTGTATAGCCAATGAGTTTAGAAGAGTGGGAGTAAAAATATTAGGGAACTTATAGTAATAATATTAGGGTACTTATAGTAAGAATATTAGGGTACTGACTGACATAGAACCAGACTGGTGGAGAGTATTTGAAGGAGATGGATAAAGTGGGAAGGTTGGAAAGAAACTGAAATGTAAAGTGGGGATTAAGGTAGAAAAGAAACTGAGGAGGAGTGATAGAAAGGTTTGTTGTATAGAAGGTGATAGAGATTATAAAGGGATAGGGGGCATGAGCTGACAAAGGAAAATAGTTACCAAAGTACGAAACATGTGCATGACCACATGTGGTTTAGACAGTGTTCTAGTAAGTGTTAGAAAGTGGCTGAGTTATTAGACTTTGTTGTGATTACTGAGTGATTATTGGTTAAGCAAAGGTCTCTTCTTGGATGGTAGTGCTGCAGGATATCTTTTAGGGCTGAACCTTTTTCTTGTACAAGTATAAGACTGTGTACAGCAATAAGTTGTGTGCATTTATACACAGTTTGGTAGCTCAAGCTAATTTAGTAGTTCCGGGGCTCTGTAATGATGAGTCTTATATATTAGGTTGGTAGAAAATCTGTCTACTTATTGTAAAAGATGGACAGTATAGCTGTAAGTGTAGTATTTAGGTTTTTAAGAATAGGTGAGGCATATAGTAGGAATAGTAAAGGTGGGGATCTGAAGGGAAGGATGTAGAAAAGATGACCAAGTTAGCCGAAAGATAGTAATTGAGATTCACCACAGACAAGAGCAAAGAACTGCACCGAGTGTATATTAGAACACCAAACATTCAAAATGTCGAGTGTTCTAATATCGAACCCTAGCAATCGAAAAAAAAAAAACATTGAACATTCAGAACAGCAAATTTTTTCCTAGGAAAAAATTAGCTGTTTCAAAACACACACACACAACACAAGCACACCAAACAAACAGCAATCCACACACATACACCTAAACTCTTAACACCTAACCCTACACTAAACTATACAAACACCACTAACTATCCACTTACCTTAACCTAAACCCTAACCCTAAGGTCCGTCACTATCGCACAGTCACCTCACCTGCGCCCTAACCCTAACTCACCTAACCCACCCTAACCCACACGTCCACACAATCGCACACTTACCTGACCCGCTCCCTAACCCTAACTCACCTAACCCCCCCTAACCCACACGTCCACACAATCGCACACTTACCTGAACCTGACCCGTAACTTTCCACCAGAGTGCTGAAAATACCGAAGCAACAGAAACGGACAACCAAATTCTTTCCCTAGGAAGGAATTCGGTTTCCTGTTACTTCGATATTTTCAGCGTTCGCTGAAAACAGGTTGATATTAGAACACCTGACATTTCAAATGTTCGGTGTTCTAATATAGACCCAACTGCACCTTGACCACAGCAACCCTGATAAGAATCAAACAGCAGTAGAGCAAACAGAGCATCAGTATGTTGGTCACATATAGATTGGGCCACCAGGAACAGACTGAGAGGGTAATATCTCTAGCAAAATGAATGTTGGGGATGTATCTTCAAGGGGATACTCACCAGAAGCAAAGAGAGAATGCTTATAATGCACCTGGCACTTGGCCAAAGAGAGAATGCTTATGCTGTACCTGGCACTGACAAGCTTCAGTAAATATTGTGTCAATTCAGAGGTCATACCATGAGAATATGGTTAGGTTGCTTGGTGGAGTTCCGAGTAAATCCAGCAGATGTGTCTCTGGAAAAGAGTGGAAAAGCTGCATTTGTTCTCAACCAGAGATCAGATAAGACAAGTGGATATGAAAAGAGTGCACAAGACATTGTCAAGGAGATATGGAGGAGAGAGAGAGAGAGGAGACAGGGGGCTATATAATCTCTGGATGTGTGAAAATATATCTTCATATGAAAGCACCATGGATCAACAGAACAGAGTAGTGGAAAACACTGTGGAGTGGGAATCCATGGAGGCATTCATGAAGCCATGAAAGGGATGGGGAAAGGACAAGGGTGGAAGAGATGAATGACATATAGACACTTCAGCCTACTGTTCTGAAGCACCTAAAGTAAGAGACGCATCCTCACTCAGCATGGTTTTGTCACCTTTAATATATTCATTTGAATGTGTAATATCATGAAATTAGATATGAACTGGACTTTTTACTGGAGAAAATTAGCAAAGGATCCAAAGGCACATTGGGACAAGTTTAAAATTCAGCACAGAGAATTAGACACTGACTGGAATATAATGACTGCACTTGGTAAGAGGCCATTTTCTGTTTGAGGTGAGGCTTCCTTCACCAGTCTTGGCCAGCTATGTTAACAGTAAACAATAAATGTGCAAGGTTATAAAACTGAAACACCATGCAGGAAAAGGTTTAAGCGCACACACACACACACACACACACACACACACACACACACACACACACACACACACACACTTAATTGAATAGAACATATTACCATTTTAGAAATGTGCAGAAAACACAAAAATGTTCCTATTAATTTCACACGTACCTTTCAACTGTCCACGATTTCACAGAATTCCCTTGATTTTGCCTCCTATTTCTGCCTGCCCCACATACATTTTTGGATTGTCTGTTAAATTACTGAGGACAACTGTCAGTATCCTAGTGTTCAGAAAATGCATACTGATACTTAACTTTTTAGTGAATTAGAATAACATTTAAAAATTACCCCACATTTTTGGATCATTTTTTGCTTTGTTCAGAATTCTTAAGGAAATAAGTTGAGAGATATAACACAGTGTGTACTGTACTTTTCTGCACCCACAGTTTGGCTCTACATGTCATTTAGAAGACTGGGTGAGCATCTAGCACTGAAAAAAGCAGTGGAAAATGGCTACAAATAACATGAGTTTAGTTCCAGTTGAATATGAAAAATATTAACTCACAGTTGAGTTCAAACTTTTATCTTTCATGGATAAAATACCCCATATTCCCTTATACAGGGGCTTCATCAAATGTACCCCTTATTAAATAAATTCAAGTCACTATTTCTTTACCTTAGTGAAATGTAAATATCTCCTTCAATGAGTTCCAGTTGACATGCATTTGTGTTTTCACATTTAGTTTTGTTTGCTCATGTGGCATTCATAGTAGAGTGCAATTCCAGACAGCCATAGAAAGTACCACATAGGTTCATAGATTAGTACTAGGCTAACTGCACTTGTGGGCCATTTTAAGCCTAGTCATTTACCCCATGTGAGAACCAAACCCTGCACCTTGTGTTTGTAAGGCAAACACCTTAATCATTATGCCAACCTCCCACTAAAGTGTTCTTTAGTGTTACAGAACTGTTGTAGCAAATAGGAGTACATCAAAGGAAGGTCACTAAAATGTGCCAAAGAAAATGTCGACTGCACCCATAAAAGAGAAATCAGTTGTTTTTTTTTTCCCCCATTGGAAGGACCTGTCTTTAATTGGCATTTTCTTTTCACAGCGACCTTGCATGGTATGTAAAAGCAAAGAATTCTGCTTCTGTGAAACAGCAAATAATGAGTCTTCTCTTTTCCTTTTCAGTTGTAAAACATTTGCACACACTTAAACCTCTTTAATACATACAATTTATAACATATGCAGACATTGCTATGCAGTCCTGATAGTGGATCAAAATTAAATGTTCTCTGTAACACTAACTCACCTTAACATACCCCCTGCTTTTGTGGTCTGAAGATCCTTTAGTATTTCATAAAGATACATTATAAAAAATAAAGTACTCGTGCATGATTACCACAAGGCACATTGGCCTAGAGATTTATGAACCCACCAAAAGATTATCCATTCAGGAGACATCAGTTGGATTTACTGTGGTGTGTATAGCTGCATGCTACTTTATTGTTCACATTTCTTAATTAAGCCAAAACCTCCTACAGATTCCGCCCTACCACTTTAAAAAAAGTCTTTTTATAATGTGACCTTATTGCAAAGGAAAAAAATAAAATGTTCAACCAGCCTGCTAAACAATATACATGGTCAATCTGTACAATTGTGGCATTTGACCCTGATAGTGCAGAGATATAGTATACACTGCGGTGTTAATACAGATATGTTACAGATATGAACTTGGTAAGAAGTAACTCTTTTAAAGTATAATGCATGGATGTTTATTACTAGGCATTAATCCCTCTGAGTGTCTGGTAGGTATAAATTAGAAGGTTCTAGACGTTACAATTAAGTACCTAGCAACCAATGGAATGAATATGAGTTTTATAAATAATCCATTTCTTCTGTCAAGCATGCACTGCTCATCTGTCTGTGTTTTGCATACACATATTCCATTTTCCATCTTCTGTTGTTAATTGTGGTAGTCACATAAACAAGATATTATCCAGCTACGTGAAAAAAATGCCTTATGTTACCAAGCAGAAAACCATAACAAATCTGGATGATACTAAAGTTTCACAAACCATAGTAATAAACCTAAATCAGTATTTAAACAACGTACTCACTGCAAAGTATGTGACACAAAAAAAACTATGGATACCCATATTATTTCATAAATACGCACCCTTTTTATGCCAATGTGTGTTTTTCATTTAGGCACATGGCTTCCTGGGACTGTGTTAGGAAATGAAACCATGTGACATAACTGACCTTTTTACATTGCGCATTCATTTTTCTTTTTCTATATAAACAACTTTTGACCAGGAAGCCATGAACCACTGCATCTGTGGAGTCAGATGATGCAACCTCCTGTTGGGGGTCCTTATATTTTAAAAGTGTTACTAGTTTAGATTTGGACATACTTAGGAACATTTTGCCCATATATGAGTACAGCTAATTTTATTATTACAAATATGAGTGAAGGCTACAAACTAACTGACGACTTAATGTGATCTCTCTGTCATGGGTCTTGGGAAAGGCTGCAGATACAGTATCTCAGTAAACAGATGTATTTTGCATAGCCCGTACATCCAGTATAAGTTTCTTCAGGGTGCAGAAACTTGGGATGTACCGAAATATAGTCTCAAACAGAACAACCTCAGATGATTTTTACCGGTGTGATTCTACAAAAATCTATCAGTAAAAGTATTTTTGTCATGGGTACTCATTTATTTGCAGTTGAAAGTATATGAAAAGCAGCTGTGGATAAAGTGTCTGTTTATTTACTGTTTGTTTCTTGATAACATCTGAAAATGTCATCCTGAAACGAAGAGTGCTGTGTCATTGATGTAACACTTGTAACAAATAGGATTGCCAGTCTAATCACAGGATTAGATCAAGTTGCTACTTATGACATTTATTCAACTAGTGGTTGTGTTGCTGGAGTTGAAGCAACCAGTTTTAACATGATTTAGAAGTATATATTTACTTTTTAACTAAACAGTTTTTATATTTCATAAAATTTTTGAAGAGGAGTATATGGCGTTTGGTTTACTGTAGGAAACAGAAGAAAATTATAAACCCCATTTAGATGTTTGTGTTTAATAGATTACAGCTTAAAAGTCTGCTCATTGTATACCTTTATACATTACCGAGTAGGCAACCCACAGCATAAATAAATGATGACACCCCTTTAGGATGCCTACAAGATACCTCTATACAAAGTGCTTTATACTTCAAGAATTGACAGTAAGGTATGAGACCAACATTTGTCTTTTATTCATACCAATAAATTAAACTTTGTTAGAGTAATAATGAGCGACAAACAAGAAGCAGAAGCCTCCCTTTGACTGTCGATATGAACTTTCAAATATGTGGATTATAAACAGATTTTATTATATTTATCAAAATTAAATGCAGTTGTCACTACAAGCTGACTAGTATAAGGACATCCTCTAAGTAATTAAAAAACATTATAATCCCAGGCAAGTAAGCCAAAATACCCCCCCCCCCAATCACAGGGAGAATATGTCACCACATAGGAAACAAAACCTTCTGTGACATTATCTCCTGTTAAACCTCACAGCCCCCCCCCCCCCAGTTCCTGTCCCATTCCCTGTTTATATCATTGCATCACAGTCAGAACTGTTAGGCACACTAATATCATCCACAAAATGAAACAGAACCCCAGTCCAAGTCACGGGTTTTCCAGCCAGCAAAAAAATCCCCACACCTGCACTTTGGCTGAATGGCCAAACTTAAATACTTACATCAGGAAGTCCGAGAGCACTACCCCCCAAATTAAACAGAACCCCAATGCATCTTCATTCCAAATCAAGGTTTTTGCAGCTGGCAAATGTCCTCTACCAACATCTTCTTTTAGTGATGCAATAAGAAGCCAGGAAGATTAGAACCCATACTGATAATTAAATAAATAAGGTTAAGTAACTTAAGTCATTCTTATACATAATAGCCTGTACATGATAGGTAAGGCTAAGAATTTCTGCTACTTAATAACAAAACTAGATGAAATGTAAGACTTCTGCACAATTCATTTGTACTGTTTCTTTGTTGGCACTTCCAATTTCAACCATGATGGAGGTAGACGCTCAGTTAAAATGGAAGTATGTGTTTGTTTTCTGGCACTTGCTGTGGGAACAAACCTAACCAATCCATCTTATTCTCACTTTGCATATCCAGCTATATCCCTAAATTCCCACAGATCATCCCAAAGCAGTTGTAACCATTCATCAGATCTGGATAGCGATATCACTAGATTAACTGCAAATAAGCTGACTTTATCTTCTCATAAATCGGTATCAAACCAGCATTTCTGCCCTCCGCTCTTTAAGACTTCAGTCATGGGCTCATTTGCCTACATAAATAATATAAACTGAACACTTCTGTTAAAAACCCTTTTCTGAGTAGATGCCACCTGAAATAATTTAACCACGATTTAACCACTGTGGAAGAAACACAAAGCACAACTGTAAAGATGTTGAAAAAGACCAAACAACTGTATTGAGAAAACAAAAACCAATACATTCTCAAATTAAATTGAAAATCACACTTACGTTTATCAAAAATGTTTACTCTAACAAAGCAAAGGGGGAGACAGGACCTTCCGTTCCTCAGATAACACAAGGAGTAATGACTTCTTGATGTTGATGTAGACATGTCTCCCCCATGTAAAACCACAGTGATCTTGATGGATTAGTTTATAAAGATTGTTCTGCAAATCATAATACCAAATATCCGCAGATTTGGAAATGGTTGCCAGTTTTACTGGTATAAATATACCATACCATAGAGAGTTCAGCATTTATAGACAGAAACTGGCAGTAATTACTCAAGTTATAGCACAACTGATACAGTGCATATTAGCAAGCTCTGTTTTTATATTTCAGTGGCGATTGTTCTGCTGATAAGTTTAAAAAGGTATCAAGCATAAGGTCTCCATGTAAGTGTTGATGACTAATGTGCAGTTCCAAAGTTTGCACAGGAAAGACAGACTAAAGTATCTTGGGGATTTCTATTTTTCGAGAGAAAGTCCAGTCTCATATTTGGAATATATAAGTATCAGGGAGTGTGGAGATTCAGTCCCCCCCCCTCACATGGGGTACAGGGGGCTTCTGTCCCTGGCAAAGAAAAAAGATGTTGTGGGGGGTTTGCAATCTCAACTTTGAATTGCTGTCTAGTGATTTTGTCAGACTGATCAATGTTCAGTGGTTCAATGACAATTTCATCAGTGTTTCATTATTAGAGATCCATTTAAAATTGTTGTAAATGATATAATTCTATCTCATGCTAATATTTTACAAAACAACAACAGCCAGTTTAATGCACATACCTGGCTAACTGAATATGATGTACAAACCCAATGTATTTTACTAGTTATTGGCCATGTTGGTAGGTAGGTGCTTTCCTGTGACCAGCAGAGTTTCTTAATGTGTTGTCAGGATACAATCCATTGTTGGTATGTAGCCCTGTACCTACTCTCTTTCATCACAATAATAAACAGACATTGTGGAAATGAAGTCAAACACATACAAAGCATGTGTGTGCTGGACAGTCAGGTCACTTGTAATTTCAGTCTTTACTGCACATTCTGTCTTGTGCAAAATAAACTGTACTGAGTAGTACTATCTTAATTTGTTTCTCCATTAAAACTAATGTCGTTGTTGCAATGAGTTCATGCAACCTTATCCTTTTAAGTCCTTGTCTAAGAAGAAAGTTTATTTATTTACTTGTATCATTATTGCTTGTTCATTCATTCAGAAGTAGGATGATCCAAAATGGTCCTGTATCATAACCAAGGTTGATCAGATCCACAGAACAATTTACAAAAACTTACAAAAATGATATCAACAGAGATTATAACAGACCAATGAATATTATAAATTTTAAACAATAGTCACTACAGAAATCTATCACATATTATAAATTCATTACATTGTGTCCAAGAAAACTTTTAACAATTGAAATGACAAAAATATTATATAGCAACGTAACTTATCTGGAAAACATGTATATGATGTCTACTGTTTCTGTATACACAAATTCTGAAGGGAAGGTAAACCGATAAGGAAGTGCAGCATAAACGCTGCCCAAAATGGCCTAAGGGGATATAGAGAAGTAAAGCAGATAAAACGCAGGACACAAAAATTTTAAATGCATTAGTAAAATTGTCAAGCATAAGTCTGAAGAACAAGTCGTGTAGCTACTAAATACAAGAAACCAAGTATTATGTATGTAACGCAAACATCAAAAAGTCTCATTCTCAGCTACTTAGAAATGAAGACTATTTAGAAGATGTGAATTGAGACTGTTACCAACTACAATGGATGTGGGTCCAAAGCACAACTAACTGAGATGCCTGCCTAAAAAAATTCATATACAGCTCTGGAGAAGAAATGTTGCAAGAAATTAGTTTTAAGGATATCAAAACTATCTATCCTCAGCAGCAAGAGGAACACATAGCAGAAGTCCATGAAATAAAACTCATGTAATCCAACTTAAAATGAATTTTCATATAACAAAAAACAAATGTTGCTATCAGGTACTGTCCTGAAGTTATAACTAGCAGTGTGGAAATGAGGATGGGTGCTAGAACAGATAAAAGCTTGAAAGTAAGAAGCTAAATATATACTTCTACCATGAGAAGCAATATCTGCAAATGGGCATCTCCCTTCACAGATAACTACCTAGTCAAAGCAGGAGGCCAGCTATCGCCTATCAGGCATGTGAATCAAAACCAGATACACATTTGACAAGTCTGTGATGGTGATCCAGATACACATCTGATAAGTGTGTGATGGTGATCCAGATACACATGTCTGACAGGTCTGTGATGGTGATCCCCGTAGTGATTCTACACAGTTGAGAACAGCTCTGCACTAGACAATGTTATGTGAAGGAGCTGATACATGTGCCATAACATTAAAAAAACAGCAACTTATGCGCAATACATCTACTATGCTTAGATACTGAACCGGTTTGCATTTCACTGGCTGACCACTTACCCAGGTTATGCAAGGGCATGCAGTTAGTTGATGGGGTACACCCCTACCATGTATCCTGCAGGGGAGTGTGCTGTAGCACTCCTAGTGGCAGAAGCTGCACACTACATCTGCACACCTTACCTAACAATGCAGTTTGTGGAGCTAATAGGTGCTCTGTATTCATACCTTTCAACTGTTCAGATTTTGCAGAATGTCCAGATTTTTGTGTCATAGTTTTGGTTTATTCCTCATAAAATTTGTGATTTTCTAGCAAATTACTAGGATGATCTCAGGTTTGAAGTTACTAAATAATGACATATATTTGAGTTTCAAACTTCATATCCTTTAGAAAAATGCAAGCTAAGACAAATCCTTTTATTCTAGCAACTTTCCAAGTTTATAAGGGCAATGTTTAAAATATGTTCATATTTTTGGACCTTTCTTCCCCATAATGTCAGACTTTGTCCAGATTTTTAGCACTAAGAAGTTCAGAGGTATGTCCGTATTAACTTTGTATTGTCTGAGTGTGCACAGTTACATTTGCATTACTTCCCTCTAGTGCCAGTGTCTGTGACTGGTATATAGACAGAGCATTGTAGATTAAGCACAATATGCATACATATCTCTAAGTATTAATATTGTATCATGTTTCTCCATTGAAACTAATGCAGCTGTTCAGTAGTGATGTTAAAGTACAAACATAGCATATGTTGCAGAAGTGATGATTTAACATTATTCACTTACCTTGCAGATACTCCCACTTGTGAGGAGTTGAGTTATGCTCTATAATAGTGATCACCCAGTTTTTCTGTGCAGCATGCTGTATGACTTACTTACAGAACGGTCTAATCAGCAAAGGTTATACTGACTTACTGATGCTACAAAAGAGAGGGACACATAACTCAAAGGAATGAGCCAGCAGGAAATACCCAGTCTGTATTTCCTGAGCAAACTATACAGTCAGTCTGCTGTGTCACCAAGAGCATTTCCAGGAATTTATGACTCTTCACTCAAGGTCACTCATAGACTGAAAATAATCAAGTCTTTGTGATGCTGATGTTAGGTAATGTTTCTTCTTTTTCTTTTTTGTTTTGTGTTCAGCAGCTTTAATTCATTACCACATCTACAACCATACAAGGCATGTAAATTGCAGCAAACTGAGTTTTGGCAGCATGTTTTCCTATTAAGAGTGAAGGTGCAATAAACAGAATGCTGTGAATGAATAGACATAAACAAAACCAAATCCAAACTGTTTTAGGAAGCATGTTTTCATGGCAGGATGTTGTGCTATTAGTTTGTGCTATTTTCCCCTATGAGTACCCATCATCCTATGACCTAGGATCACCCACATAATTGCCTCTGGCCCATTGATAGTTGCTCTTCTCCATCTGTAATATAACCCACGTCAAGGCAGGCCAACCGTCCTGAGGTGGGGCAGTAACTGCGCAGTATGCATACTTTAGTTCTGGGGGCCACAAGGAAAATAACATGTGCCTGGTTGTTCATACCCCATTATTCTTTAACCTCGGCCTTATTGTTGTTCTGTCTGTCTGTCTATGGTGTGGCACGTAGTAACATCACAGAAACACACACACACACACACTCTACTGATATGTGCCTACACACCATACGTGTAGTGCAGAATTCTGTGCATCTAACTCCTATGAAAGATAAGGTATTTGATGGACACCAATGGCCTTATTATTTTTTTATTATTTATTTATTTGTTTATTTACTGACATCTGTTTACCAGCAAAGTCTGAATGGGCACAGATGCCCTTTTTCAGCAGAAGCCTGGGGAGAAAACCTCCAAGGTATCATAGATAATGCAATCAGTATTTATAATAATACATTTTATAATGCAGTTTCAATGAATGCATAACATTATAGTCAGTATAATAAAATGTATCCCAATGAGCCTGCATTCTTTCCATATAACTCTATCAGATGTCCCTGGCTGACCCCTAAACCTGTGTAGTCAGCTGTTAACTTGGAGCTTGTTAATTAATTAATTTACATTTATTTATTCATTTCTTAACCAGGTTAACCAGGTAGACTAATAATCAGTTCTTCTTTCAAAGGTGACCTAACATCCCTACCTGATTAAGTAACTAGCTCACAATCAGTCAGTCCTGAAGTCAGAGAGCAAGCAAACCAAAGTTGTAAGTACAGAATAAAACGAGTTAGAAACTAATAACATTTACCAGCTCTAGTAAAATCTTTCTTTCTTTTTGCTATACCTCTCTTATTTCTCACAGATTATCAGGCATGATTTGCTGCAAAATACTCACCTCTGAGGATCTTGAATGATCAAGTACTGTTTCAAAATAAAGTATTTGTGTGTTTGCTATTCTTAGTCTGTGAGAGCTGTAATATGTGGTCTTATCAGGCAGCGGTATGCTGTCCAAGATCTGCCCTTTTGTAGCCTCTGTTACAGAACTATAATTAGGGCACATCAGGTCAACATTTCAGGGACAGGTTTAATGAAACTAGTAGACAGAAATGCTCAGTGCTCTAAAAATATTTATTTATAAAATTACTAATTTTCTTTTAATCTACTTTCCAGTGTTCAGAACACAGTATCTGCAAATATGCTATTTTCTTACATGGTGGTCTCAAGATAACTGCAATCATATATAATAATACATAACTGACTATATTTCCATGGGGGTTGCTTTTATGAAGGTAGTCAAAATAGAGTTGCACTGGTTTCTGAGAGAAGTATTCCTTTTCACTGCTTTGCTACAAAAATGTATTTGTCTTCAGAATAATGCTGTCACACCCTTAGCTGAAACAGACCATGTACAGTTTTGCTAAATATGGAAATATAACAAAATGCATTATTACTATTACGAAAATGTAATGTTTTACTATTACTGAAAGTGAAATGAAAATATAGGTCACTGATTGACTACTCAGAGTCTAAGAAGTTAATACTACTACCCAAAAGAGTCTAGTTTTGTTTGTCTCCTTTTGCTTGTCCATTATGACATCTTTATTTTACACAGTGAAAAAAATCTATAAACCTACGCCTTTTCATTGCTGTGGAATCTCATCAAATTGAATATGAAGCAATCTCATATAAATATGGTACATACATATTTACAATATATATGCACACATACACACACACACACACATGCATGCGCACGCACGCACGCACACACACACACACACACATATACAGTCTATAACAATAGAATAGTGCATCTTTGTCAGTGTTAAAAAAAAAACAGAATAATTCTCGCTGAGAACACCAGCATTATTAGAAACCATGGAAAAGGGAAAAAAAAGATACAACAAATAAAAACAGTGTATTTATGTGTGGGGGGCTGCCCCTCCAACAGCTCAGCAGTCCTGTTACTTTACTTATACAAACTCTGAGATGGTATAACAGTGAGGTAAAGGGCAAAATCCCATACTCCATTATCTGGTAATCTTACAAAATGTATACACTGTGCTAAAGTGTAGATAAATGGAGCAAAGCTATTCAATAGGGGACTATATCACATAATCGAAGTGTCAAAACTTTGACTATGTAAATATCGAACCCAAAAGTTAAAAAACTGAAAACTCCGAACACTCAGAAAAGTGATTCCTGTTCGCTGTTCCGGTACAAAATGCGGAAACACATGAACACTACATACTGTTTCTAATGTGGGGAGCTGTGCCCCCCACACCACCCTACTTAAATATACTAACTCCGACATTGCACCACAGTGGAGGAAATAGCAAAGCCGTGGAAATGGCCCACCAAATTCTTTTCCTGGGAAAGAATTTGATGTTCCGCAGCTTCGTTATTTTAGAC
>NC_056748.1:979368493-979438493 GCF_019279795.1 Protopterus annectens | reverse complement strand
ACTGATGGACAAAAAGAAAAACAACACACCAAAAGATTTTCTGTTTTTTTGGGAAGTTGTACTTACATTGTCTGCAGTGGGTCACAGGACTGTAGTATTAATAATAGGTACAGAAAATGCCTATCTCAGTCCAACAGTATAGAAAATTAATGTAGTTGAGACAATCGTTTTGTATAAAAACAAAGCAATGTTACGTTGTGAATGCATGTAGTTTTTTGTTGTTGCTGTATTGTTTATGTACTTTTTTTTTTTTGCTTTTAGTTGGAAATAATTTGTAATGCTGTGTCTTGAGATTATTCTGCATAGTCTCTCATTGCAGAGCCATAATAAACTTTCTCTAGCTTGTAATGGGGACCCCCACTGTTGATACTATTCACCAAAAATTGGTCTTTACACTTCCTGTCACTGCTAGATAGAAACTACTTAAAAATGAACTGCACACTGAAATTACGGAGTCCATCTATTAAATAACAGAAGGCTTAGCAATTTTATTTCCTTCCACCTGCTGTCATTCAGAACAATGAGAATTAGTTACACACTCAGTTAAATACAAAGCCAATGACAAGAAACCTATCAACAAAACATTCAAAGAAGACCAAAAATTAAAGCTATGATATTAAGACTGTGATTTATAAAGATACAGTGGGATGTCGATAATACAAAACTATTTTGTTTTGTCTGATAGACAATGTTAATCTTAGTGCCTAGGTAACTATAATAGCATCCTAGAAAAGAAAGAAATTCAATGGCAAGTGAAGTCTGATGAGAGCCCCTCACAGGCTTTAATAAAAGCTCAAGTATTAGAAGAATTTTACAGCTGAGACTTCTCACATGAGAGGCTTGACTAATCACTCATTAAGGGTTCCCTTTCCCATTTCTGTTGACATTTTTTACATATTTTTTAAACACTAAATCTCAGAGTATTAGTTTGTTACACTCATTTCTATTTTTATCAGATTTTAATAGCTGTTTAATATATACTAGTGAAACTACAATCAAATATGAGGAAGAGACTGTAAGGGAAAATATCTAGTTAAAAAAGCCTAGAGATGGGATACAACAATGTTTACAAGACATATAGTAAAGTATTTACATCAGTTATAAGTCTATACAGTTCTTGTAGCACTAAAATCTTGTATGAAGTAAATGGATTGATACTGTAGAAGGAAAAACATTGTAAAGAAGTTTAGTATTCTTACATCATTATGAATCTTGAACTCCTTGCAAACCTTTCTTTATTGAAATGCAAGTCATAAATGCTGTAGGAAGGGAGATTTTAGGAGTGTACAGAACTGTGAAGAGCTTGACAGATATAATGAAATAAGTTATAAAATGATGTAGGGGAATGGATGATATTAGTATTGTGTAGGAGGATAGTGGTAATAGCATATGATTGAAAGAGTATGGTATAGGATTTGTTGAATTTAGGCTGCCTGTTTCAAATAGGTGTATCCAGAGACTTCCCATACTCTGGAACAAACTACCTATCTATATCAAACAAAGCTCCTCATTAGCACTCTTCAAGAAAAATCTTGATGATTGGATGGGAATTAAGAAATTCACCCCCGGGGATCACCTTTGTGGTTCTGCTCGACTGGGGCACGGGAAAATAATTTTCTTGGGTGGCAAAAGCCAGTATACCTTTTTGGCTAAGCTTGTATAGGCCCTAGGGCCGATAGCCTAGTACCTACCTATGAACATATGAAGGTTTATGAGTTAGGTATACAGGGGGTACATGACAGCGGTAGAGTGGTGGACGGGGACAGTTAGAAAGAGTAATGATAAGCAATAACAAGTTTGTGCTTTCACTAGAGCTGTCAACCTGTTGATGAACATGAGCATGACCAGGACTGGATATTTATGGCTTGGGAGTTGACATTTTCCAGAATAATATATCAGTTTGAATGCAATAACTAGCTGAGAATATGTTATGCACTTGTTAAGTTCTAGCCAGTTTAGTTGTTTTAAGACTTGGCAGTGGTGAGCTCAGTGTGCAATTTTGGTAGCAAATGTAGCTATTTTGTTGTAACAGAAGGCTAGTTTGGATTTTAGTGTAGAGCTTAGGATTCTAAGGATAGGTGAGGCATATAAGAGGGTTGAAAGCAAATAGGATGAAGTAGGATTTTTCTTGCTGGTTCTGTGAGGTACTGTTTTGCCCTGTAAAGGGAACCTAGTTTATTGTGGTTCTTTTTAATTGTTTGAAGAATAAGTTCATCAAATATAACATTTTAATCTATTACAGTGCCCAGTAATGCAGTATATGGTACTACCTCAATTATAGTATTATTTGTAGAGGTAACCAAGAAAGATTGTTTTTGATTGAGATAATTTCTTCAGGTGAAGAGCATCTGTTCTATTTTATTAGGATTAAGGAGTAGCTTTGTATTTTGCAGCCAATTTTGCCATCTACTATAATTCCCAGTAATTTAGAACGTGGTACTATCTCAATGTTAGTATTATTTCTAGAAGTAAACAATAAAGATTGTTTTTGATTGAAAAAATGTTTTGGGGGGGGCTTCAGTTTTGTTTTATTAGGAATAAGGAGTAAGCTTGAATTTGTCATCCAATTTTGGCATCTGTTACAATGCCCAGTAATTTAATGTGTGTTACTGTCTCAGTTTTAGTATTATTTGCATGTGTAACCCAGAAAGATTGTTTTTGATTGAGATAATATTTGGGGGAGAAAAGCATCAGTATGCTTTATTGGGATTTAAATTTTATAGCCATGTTTTAGTCGGTTTTCAGCCATAAATTTTTTATCCCATACACAAGTCTGCTAAAATTATCTATGGTATGATCCCAGTTATTCTTATTAAGGGGTAATATATAATTATCGACCATGGGATGGGTAAAGCCAGTCCATAATTACTGACCATGAGATGGATAAGGCCATTTTCTAACAAAAAAGGATAGGTTCATTCGAGCACAAAAAGAGAAACTGGCTTGGCTTAAAATGTCTCACAATTGCAGCTAGCCTAGTACTTATCTGAAACATAACTACATGAACCAGCAGGTGCATATAGAATGAGCTGATAAGAACACAAATTAAGGTATCCAGTTCTTGTTTGAAATTAATCAATCATTATTCAATAGATGGACTTTGTTTCTATGGACTCTGTATATTTTACTTCTGGACTTTGTTTCTATGGACTCTGTATATTTTACTTCTTTATACAAAATCACAGCTTTCCACAGATTTTTTTCTGAGTATACAGAGCAGGTTCCTATTACGTCATCGAATTGCTGACACTTCGAACCTGAAAACATCAAACACAAATGTTTGAAGTTTCAGCAATATGAATTAAAAAAAAAAAAAAAAGCTCAATAACCATTGTAAGCAGGGGGGCAAGCCCCCCTGCACTTCCCACACCCCTGCTCTTTAAATATAACAACTCTGAGATTGCACTACAGTGCAGTAAAGGGAAATATTACCTTTCCGCACTGTAGTGCAATCTCAGAGTTGGTATATTTAAAGAGTGGGGGGTGTGGGGGGTGCAGGGGGGCTCACCCCCCTGTTTACAACAGTTGCTTTCTGTCCGGTGTTTTTTTTTTTTTCGTGTTCAAAATTATAAAACTTCGAACATACAAGTTCGATCTTGTGGTGTTCGAAGTTTTGTACTTTCAATCACGTAATAGGAGCCCTACAGAGCTGTGTTGAATGTCTTCATCTATAAAAATGTGCACTGAAGCTAAAATATATTAACAGCTATTAGAATGACCTGAAGCAAAACTGGATAAATGAGCAGGCATACAGGGGAGAGGAAAATAGTAAGACAGCAAGTTAGCTAACATACAAGGTGAGGTGGTAATTCTAACTCGGAGTAATCTTAAAAAAGGCCACTGAAATCTCATAGTAATGAAATCTTTTAACTAAGACTTAAAATGTAGCAAATAATCTGATTTGACATTCATCATTACTGCAAAGACGGAATTTGTTTATAAGTGCAGACTTACACCATGGTTCTTTCTGTATTGTAAGAGAAAAACCCACAGAGGCTTTTATTTTGTACATGAAATTATAATATCCAGAGTCCAAAGCAGCAATTGGTGAATATGCAATTAGAGTGAAGCAAAGTAAATCTGCATCAATCATGAGGTGCACTAGGGAAAGGGAAGGGACATTACATACCATTTTAAAGAATGACCAGGATCTCCAAATTCTTAGCAATAGAGCTATACAAAAGTATCTTGTCTGGTAAATCAAGAAGTTAATATGCAAACAAGAAAAAATTGGGTTTATTGGACAAAAGAGAATATAAGAAACAATTTGGATGAAAGAAAGTATAATTTATACTTTGTGCTGGATGAATTTTGACTATTAAATGTATCAAAAATAAAAATAAAGGAAATTACAAGAGCAGCCCTACTGGGACAGTGCCATAAAAGGTCATGTGCGAAAAGCTCATCCTGCAGTGAAAATAAAACTTTAGCATTAAAAATAAGGTTCGGGTTAAAACTTTTTAGATGTGTAGGACACCAAAAATGTATCATTAGATAACAAATTGTTCTTAATTATGCCTTAATTATTATTAGAATACCCATGATTGTTCATAAACCTTGTTCTAGGGCCTCAGAGAGAAATTGTGCTACTGTATATACCTTGTTAACTACAGATCTCTGTTTTAATTTTTCATTACAATCACTGATAAATTGCAAGCCATTATAAACAAGTTAAACAGATGTGAACTTTCAGTGATTAACTTAACTAAGATGCAGGGCACTATTAAATCTCAGGAATAACAAATTAAGTGGGCCACTGTATTAAACACTTTGAAGGATAAATTAAATTATTCTATTGTTTAACAAATATTACAGTAGATATCAAATATAGACAATAAAAAACTCATGCTATTTTGGAATCTAATCTGTTAGACTTTAATTCACATGCCAGAAAGAAGAAGCTTATTATACTTGACATACCAGAACTTGAAATAAAGGTGTAGATCTGAGATTGTTCTACAAAACATTTTAAGCAGCTGTTGTATAATTCATGTCTAAAAGAATGTTAGGTTATTCTAGAAGTATTCCATCAGTCACTTCACAGCAAGCTCATGCATTAGGAAAATTATAGCCAGTTACAGTAAAATTGATGAGATCCAGAATATGATAAAAACAACAACTGTAGATAAAAGGAATAGTAAACTGAATGATGTTTGTCTCCATTTTTTTCTGATTTACCAAATTAAATGATTTATCAGATTTGTAATTTCACACCCATAAGGAAATTCCTCTGGGAGAAAAAAACTAGTATAATTTTGTATTCACTGATAAACTAAGAATAATTTGGAAATTAATGCCAGTGATATATATTTTGGAAAGTAAAGCCAAATGTGAGACATTGGTTTAATAAATATTGTGATGCCTACATTTCCCACTTCTGTCACTTCATCTCAAGTTCTGCTTGTACCATTATATCAACCACACCAAGTCTCCAAAGCACTTGGCTAGAGTTAACTCTAAGGATATTTTTAAAATTTGGATTATCACTTTCCTTATGATCTAATGGCACTTTTATATATTGTAAATAAAGCTAAATGGATTCCAAATATTTATTTGTATGACACTGACTTTTTTGGAACAAAAACTAAATTTAGAATTGATTAACAAACGATGCATATATTCTACAATGCATTTCTTTATAGCATCTACATATGCTTGTACCAGAATTAATAACAGAATCTCTGAATTGTTTATAATAATTACAGGGGCATGAGAGAGATTTCCTTTTATAGCATCACTTTTTGTTATTAGGATTAATTCGGTTTCAGGTATCATTTAGGCAAAGTATAGCATTCATTCATTGCATATGCAGATAATTCTAATTGTATTACCAATAGCTATATCACAGATATGTAGAAAATATAACATATTCTTGTAAACATGTAACCAGTATGTATGAAATAAAGTATGATAAATCTGAATACCTTGTTCATAGTGATCTAACACCTATGTCAGAAAAATTAAAGTTTTTAGGTATCATGCCAAGATATATGATATGACCTTAACATAAATTTTAATTCAAGCAAAATCAAGTAGTTATAATAGTAAAACGTTCACTTGTATGTTCAGGTAACATAGTTAAAATGCTTATTTTAATCATGGTTTCTTTTTTGGCATTTTACAGACTCTCTTAGCTGCTTTGTATTGTAAATGTTATAATAAAAGTAAATATTTATCAATTTTTTTTTGTTGAGGTGGACCATCTTAAGTACCTTGGTTAGTTATAACAACTTTAATCAATTAGTTATGGGCTTTCTTTACTAAATACTGAATGATACATGATAATACAGATTTTGTAATGCCAGATCACATTTCAATGTAACAAAATTTCATCCATGACACCATAAGAAAAATGTTATGCAAATCTAATATTTCTGCTGAATGGGCACTCTTCTTGAAGAATGGATATTTTATCCTATAATCTAATTATACACAACAAAATTCTTGTATTTTACTTTGTTTAGGTGTTTCTGTTTGCTATGAAATATTTTGCTCTAATTTTAATAATCTTAACTTGTATGAGTTTCATAGTAACAATCATGCCTCTATCTATCTAGCTATGCATGTATCTATATGTGTGTATGTGTGTGTCTGGTTGTGTGCAATAATTCAATCTTATATAGAAAGTTATTTGGAAAAATGTTGGTTTTATATATTTTTGTGATTTATTATATAAATGAAGACTGATTCTGAAATGAAAAAGCATATCGCATTGGTTACAGAACAAATATGCATCTAAACATAAATTGTATATTTCAAGTAAGTTAAAATGGGAAACAATATTACAACAAGATTTTCAAACTTCTTAGTAAATAAGTTGAATACAGTTATTAAGTTGCACATGTCATAATGTTGCTATTCAGTACACGATTATTTATGGTATTTATATTTCTCCACTAAGAATTATGGTAATGAAATACAAAACGGATATGTTTTATTGGCATTATAATGTGGATATGGCTGAGCTGTTTCATGGTTAATGGATTTGCTCAAAAGTTATCCATGGCTGTAGAAAGTTCAGTAACTGATATTTATACCACTACAAATCTATATTCTTTTTATCCTGGAATTATGGTGCTTGATATGTTGGATCAATTCCATGAAACATTGCAAAATTAAAATTTCTTAATCTTTATGACAACCAAGTGTTGCATTATAGAAAATTGGAATATTTCACCTATGCTGCCATTACCAGTATCCAAATGCTGGTCAGATTATTTAAAATATATTGCTAGCTAGTGAGACTAAGATAATTATAATAGAGTTTGTAATTGTTTCGATAAATGGAAGGAAATAATTTTGTTCTTTGGAAAGTAAGGATTCTATCACCCATTACTTGGCTCCTGTGCAAATCAAACATTATTCTATACCGACCTTATAAGAATTTTGATGCCTCATTGTCTTAACATTATTTTTAAAGTGATAAAAGCCTGTACAACAGCAGTCCTGTACCTTTGACCATTCTGATAGATGCAGTCAGCTGCTGAGAAATCTTCCAAAGAGCATTCAGAAAGCCTGGATATTTCAAAGATTATGCCTAGATTACAAGAAGGTTTACCACAACAGGAAAATCTCAACATGGTCATTTTTTCAGTTGCAGTAAACCTTTTCTTAGACCATCCTACTGTGGAGGTTTCCATTGGTGGGTGCCTCCGCAATTATGTCAGTCCTGATGGCAGAGCTGCATGTTAATTAGCAATGTACTTTACTTGGTAATACCCTGATTTATACTGCTGATGAGTTCAAAGATTCACACAAATGCAAAAACTTCCACTTCTGAAGGAAAAGGTAAAGCCATCAAAAGATGGTGGTCACCCATTCAATCCTCTGGAAGCAGTCACAGTACAGACAAGTATACTGAGGACTTGTTGGGGCATTAGGCAGGTAGTGTGGGTGGTGTGTGTGTGTGTGTGTGTGTGTGTGTGTGTGTGTGTGTGTGTGTGTGTGTGTGTATGTGTGTTACGTGGTTCCACTAGGAGCGCTAGGTAGGGAATCAAAAGTCAGGGTGTATGTGTGTGCATCTGCAACTCAGAAATATGCTAATGAGCACATAATGAGGTCTTTCTCATTGTAGCCTTAGCTGTCTCTGAATTGCATTTTTTCATCATCATGACCTATATGTGGTAGGCTATTTGCATGAGCAGTGAGGATGTTTCTGAATCATAAGGTATGTGTGTATCACGCATACTTAATTTCCTTTAAAAGTTCATTCATGTTTGTAACTAGAAAACTATGTTTGTTTGTGTTAAACAGTGAGTAAATGAGCTTATGTGAAACTCCCATATGATTCTGAAATGGCTTAAAGCAGTGAAACTCTGTAGCCTTAAAGATGTTTTATTTCATATGAAAGCAATTTAAAAGTTCAGAAAGATTTCTAAGCAAACAATATATTTCAGTTTAATGCCACATTGAAAACATATATGCTAAAAATTGTGAAGAGCTATGATTTAAATGGAAATGGTGATGTACTGTACTAAGGGGAGAAAGCAAAATATATTGTATGTTTGAAGAATACAATTTTAAGTGAAAATGAATGTAATTAAAGGCAAGCATATTTATGCATTGAAATAAGGGGTATTTTGATTTACAAGCAAACCTTGAAAGTCTTACTAAGCAAAAGTGATCACCAGATATTACTAAAGTTGCCCCAATAGACAGACAGAAGTAGCAATATAGGACATTAGCAGTGATTGGAGCTAATCAAAAACAAATCTGTTGACCAGACACTGAAAAGATGAGGCCTGGAATATCCCCATTGGAATGCTTTCTTCCATAGAGTAATGAAGCATTTTGAATGGATGAGAGATTTGCACAAAAGATGCTTATTGCTTATGCTACAAACCCAGAAGGAACAGCAGGAAGCACCTGATAATATGGACAGTGCATAAGTCTCATTATAAATTTAACTGTTGCTGTGTTCCACTATTCTACAGCAGTATCAGAAGCCAGATCTGAAAAACAAGATTGAGAATGTAAGAATTTTGTTATTTCATGAAGTTCATAATATTTATCACTTCTGCAGTAGCCTTAGTTATATGGGTTATATCCTGCTAAGGATATAACAGCCAGCCAGCTCACAAAGCTTCAGGACACCTTCCACATGACCAAACTGACAGGCAGCATGAACTGAGCTGACTGAAAAACAAAGCTGGATACAAAAGCCTTCAGAGCTTTACTGCAGCCAAAGAGTACGCTTATTTGAGGCTTTTGAGGATCGATGGCCAGCTTGTGCTGTTCTTTTGCTGGACAGATACGTTCCCTTTGGGAAAAAAAACTTCCATTATCTTATTTGTGCTGCTGTTTTATAACTTTCGTCTTCAATAAAATTATTTTAAAGGTAGGATTGTTGTGTTTTAATGGACTGGTCATGAGACTGTAATTTACTTTTAAAAGTAATGCTAATTTTTCCTGTCAATTTAAAGTAATTGAAAGCATTTTTTTCTGTGGAAAATGTGTGTTTAATCTACTTTTGTGAGGCTGACATAGTGTTTAAATTGTTTTTTTATTGTGATTTTCTATCAGTAAAGTAACACCTGTAGACTAGTATTGTTTACCTGCATTTGCCGCTTCTCTTCCCCAGGAAAAGGGCACCATTCTTGGCTTAAACATGGAACAGACTATTGGTCCCATGCTTGGTCTTTATTCAAGCCACAAAAAGAAAGAAAATTAAGCAAATAGCCTTTGTCACCACAAGTGACTAGCAATTTGCCTCAGCTCTAGGTGGGTGACTCTGCTATGGCCATTTGTTGTACCTCAGACGACTCATCTTTTACCCTGGATCCCTCTGGTGTAGCACCTACAGCCATTATGGACTGGAGGTTAGCCAAATCATCAGTGGGAAAGGGAGACACATTCCTATTCGTCCTGAGAGAGGGAACAGAGATCGTTTCCCTGTTGTGTCAGAATGCTGTACGCATCCCTGGGGACGCTGCTGCTGCCATTTGTAACATGACTGGCCCTATTTTTCCTGTAAAAAAAGAAACAGAAAACTGAACATATATCTACTCCTCCACAAATTTCTTTGGATAGCAGTAGCTTACTGGGACTGGCTCAGGATTTAATTCAGGCTACTGATCCTTGTAAAGTAGTTTCTGGTAAAAGAAAGGAGGATACCTCTTTTCCTGAAGATATTCAAGATTCAGAATCTAAACAGGAAGATGCAGGGATGGATACAGAATTTTCTTCTCAGTTTTCTGATTAGAATCAGAGGAGAGTTCAGTTTCTGATTCACCCTCCAGGGGATTCCCTGTCTCTGACACTATTGTTAGAATGTATCACATTTTTCTGTGAGAAACATTGAAGTTTCTCAGTCCCTCAGAAAAAAAATATGACCTGTTACAGGAGGATTTTTTCAACCCTACACCCATTTTTCTTGTTCTCTCTACTTTAGGGGATGTGTGTACTACTGCCTGCTATTTTCCTGATAGTCAGCCTGCTATCCCTAAAAAGGCAGATCGAATGTGAAAAGTTCCTCAGCCTTTTAAATTTTTATACAGTATTCCCAAACCTGAACCAGCAGCTATAGCTCTAGTTGATCCCACTGATGCTAAACACTTAGTCAATTCCAAGCCTACTCTTTCAGATAAGGATGGGAAAATTATCAATGGATACAGGAAAAAAAAATGTATACTTCTGCAACCTTGATTTTCAGAATACTGAATTGTCTGGTCCATATGTTAGTTTGTTCTCACTAATTGTGAAAGTATGAGGAAAGTTTTATCTGCAGTTTCTACTTGTGAGGAAAAATCTGCTTTAAATAACTTAGTTTCTTCTATTGCACAGTCACTACTCATTGTTTGCAGTGTGTGAATGACTCTGTGCATACTTCTTCCAAGGCTGTGGCACAGTGGTATTGTTTTCACAGATTCATCATGGACCTCATCTAAACCTTGGATCCGACCCAATTTGGCATTTCCAAGACAGATCCTGCCTGTTAAACCTGGTGGATTTCTTCGAAAATGTGACCAGTAACATTGATGAGGGCAAATCTGTGCACACAGCATACCTCAACTTGGCAAAAACCTTTGACACAATCCCACATTCTTGCATTACAAATAAACTTAGCAAACTGAACATAAACCCCTTTGTTGTAAGATGGGTTGCCAACTGGCTCACAAACCAGTCACACATTATCAAAGTGGGTGACTCCACATCAACCAGCAGATCTGTCATCAGAGGTGTGCCACAAGGGTCAATTCTGGGTCCCCTGTGTTTGGTAAGTTCTGACCAAAACTAAGGGGCTATGGCTGACCAAGTTTGCAGATGACTGCAAACTGCATATAATTATTGAATCCCTAAATGATGTCAGTATACTTCAGGAGGGTCTTATGCAGACCAATGATTGGTGTCTTAGTCATGGTCTCAAACTGAATGCAAAGAAATGCATCATCATTCCCTTCAGTAAAAACAATGTCCCTTCACACTATCAAATTAACAACAATACTCTATATACCTACGGTGGTGGTGTTGCGGTAGCGTTGTCACCTCGCAGTAAGATGCTGTCCGGTTCGATTCTCAGCTAGAGCGTCTTCTGTGTGGAGACATGCATGAATGGGCATACCTTCGTTGAAGGTTGTGCGTCAGGGCTGGTAACTCGGCATGTAAAAATCAACTACCAATCATTAGCAGATCGGAGTTCTGCTGTGGCGACCCCTAACCGGGAAAAGCTGAAAGACACAACAACAACTCTATATACCTATGAAGTGGTAAGAGATCTGCAATCACAAGTAAACTGCAACCTTAACTTTGACCACCATGTGTCTACTGTAGTAAGGAAGGCTTTCTACGTAGCACACCTGATTAGCAAAGGCATCCCTTCTAGAGCAAAGGAGGTTATAACCTCTCTATACTCTTCACTAATCAGGCCCATAATTGAGTATAATGCCCCTTTCAGCATGTACCACACAAACCACCTGCAGCAATTGGAGAGACCTAAGAGGTTTCTAACTAAGACGATCAAGGGACTTCAGCACGTGCCTTACACAGACCAACTAAAGTCCCTGTCACTATACTCAGTATTGCATAAACTTCTTAGGGATGACTTATGCCTTGCTTACAAAGCAATCTTTGACCCAAACCTAATGAATTTGCTAGACATCCATAAATCAAACAGCACTAGAGCTACAGGGACCTAAATATGGCCTGCAACTTGACTAGGATATGCTGGAGTGATAGATTTGTCTCCCAGTGATTGCTGCATCTTTGGAACAGGCTGCCAATTCATGTGAAGTAGAGCACCTCTATGACACTGTTTAAAAGAAAGCTGGATGAGTGGATGGGGCACCATAAATTCTTACCAGGGATAGTGCCCACAGCCCCACTGGACATGGACAGTCATTACTAAGTACAATCCTGGGTATTGACTAGAGTATCTATTATTACATTGAGATGAAACAGCTAGGCTTGAAATGACCTCTGGGTCGATAGCCTAGTAACCTCCTATGGTCCTATTCATAGACTCTTACTAGGGTAACAGCCCAAGGGGCCTTTCTAAGCCTAGCTAAGTTTTCTAGAAAGAATAATGATGTCCTGCATCATAATAGGACATTGAGGACCAAGCATTTATAAGCTACCTGTGTCCATAAGGGGCATGGGTGCCAGGTCTGGTGTATGTTTCCTATTACCCATCCACTTGTCTAGGTTGTACCTAAACTGGGTAATAGACAAACTCAGCTTTACATGGACCGGAAGCCTGTTCCATCCAAGGGGCAGTCTGTGGGGCGGTCCCCTCACTGCATTCTCAGAAACTCCCAGATGATGTTAAAAACAAGATTTTAAATTCACCCTTGGACAGAGATTTAGTGATTCTCCCCTCTGCTGTACAGATGATCAAAAAGTGTGATGAAAGGGACACGCTGATTCAGCCCTCCTTTCCCAATTTACCCTAGGGATTTTCTTTCTCCTCATTCAGTTTTGGCAACAAACAGAGTAAATAGTCTCAGCACAATTCAGACAAACAGACATTTAAGAAGTGACAAGGAGTTTCCAAAAAGAAGTCTCAAACCTCCCAAAACCAAGGACAGTCCAAGAAGTTTGAATGACTACTCAAGAGACCTTGTGACCCCTTTCAATCCTGACCCCTTTTTTCTTCTATGTAGTCTGTATCTCCATTTTTCTCCTTGGCAACAGATAGTTTCAGACAAATGGGTTCTGAAAATCATTCATCAAGGTTACACATAGCAGTAGGAGGAAATTCCTCCTTTCCAGGGGATCATTCCTCATCCTCCAGATCAGACTCTTTTATTTCCATTGGTTCTTCGTCACATCTGTTCCAAGGAGTAACAGAACCAGTTCCTCCTCCTCAGGTGGGGAACGTTTTTTATTCAAGGATATTTTTAGTACCAAAAAAGAAAATGCCTTGAGGTCCAGTTCTGAATGTTTCTTTCTTTAACCTGTTTGTAGTAGCACCCAAATTCAAAATTATGTCACTTTACAACCTGTTACCTCTTCTTCCTCTTTCGAGTTTCCTGGTAGAAATAGACTTTAAAAGATTCTTATCATCATATCATTATTTATCCAGACTTCAGGCGTTTCATAACGTTTTGTGTGTTTGGATCAGATTATCAGTTCTCTGCCTAACCCTTTGGACTATCCAGAGCACCATGAGTGTTCACAAAGTGTCTGACTCGAGCTATAGTTCATTGCAGGCTACAGCGTGTCCACATTTTCCATATTTATATGACTTTCCTATCTTTGCAGAGTCTTTTTCAAAGTTTCAGGAAACTCTCCCTTGGTTGAGAGATCTTTTACATAAGCTGGGATTCTAAGAGGGCATTCAAAAGTTTTTCTTTACTGCTTCCCACCAGACTGTGTTCCTAGGATGTAAGCTAGATACCTCAGTTTAAAGAGCTTTTCTTCCACATGAAAAAAATAGATCTATAGCTAGATCTATTTCCAAGGTTTTCCACTTAGACTTTGGTCACTGTGAGGGAATACCTCAGGGTTTTGGGTATCATGGCATCTATGATTCTCATGATACCCCTGCACATGAGAAAAAAAATGCAGTAGTATCTGAAATCTCTTTGGTCCTAGCACCAACATCATTTGTCTTTTCAAATCCCAATGCTAGGGATTGTCAGAAGATACATCATTTGGTGGAGACAACAGATACCCTTAAATCCAGGTCTCTTCTTCTCCCTCTCTGCTCCAAAGCAGTCAGTCACCATAGACACCTTGAACTTTACTTAAGAAGCAGTTTCAAAAGGGATAAAAATGCAGGGAGTGTGGGACACCAAGGCCAGACACAAGCAAATAAATATCAAGAGGACATTTGCCCTGATCAAGGCACTCATCTCTCTGAACCACTTTTGGTCCCCAGAACCTCTTCAAGTGGTTAAAGACAATACCACAGTCATGTGGTTCATCAACAAGCAAGAGAGAACCAGTTGATACACCCATTGCAGACTAACAATGTTAGCTTGTGATATAGCTTCACAGCACAGTCTCACTCTACAGGAATCCTACGTTCTGTCAGAGCAAAAGTATATGGCAGACAAGCTAAGTAGGATCAGGGAACACCCTCATGAATGGAAACTAGATCAGAGGGTCTTCATGATTTGATCCATTTGTGGAGAGGTCTACCTGAGAAACTCAACTATTAAGATTATTTTCTGGAACTCCATGCAAGAAGGCCTGGAAGACATATGCCTTTTTTTGTTTGGACAGGAATGTTCCTGTATGCTTTTCTATCATTTCCACTAATATCTAGGGTACTTGTGAAGATTCAGAAGGAATCCCCCAAGATCATTGTGGTGACTCCCCTCTGGCCCAGAAAGCCATGATTCTCTCTTCTTTTGGAAAAGGGCAGGGGCAATTACCACATGCTTCCTCACAGAGTGAATCTACTCACACAGGAACGGGATTGTTTGATACACCCCAACATCAATCAACTTTAGTTGATTGCCTGGATGATACGGTCATAATTCCTTTTAGGCACCTGTTTACTGAAGACATGCAGCAGGCACTAATAGAGGCAAGAAAGCCTGCTACTAGAAAATCATAATATTAGCAAATGGAAAAGGTTTTCCAGTTGGTGCCAACAATATAACTATCACCCATTCAGAACTAGTTATCTAGTTTTACAATATTTATGTGAGTTACTATCCTACGGCCTTTCTTATTCTTCTGTCAAGGTTCATTTATTGGCCATTTTAGCATGACTGCCTATGGATCCTCTACGTTCAATGCAGTCTCATGTCAAAATGTTTTTGAAAGGGATTTTACATAAGAGGCCTCCAGAAAAATTAATGGCCCCTCCTTGGGATCTTAATTTTGTGTAAGAGAAGTTAAAATGTGTTCCATTTGAACAAGCTAACCTGGCTGACCTGAGGTTCTTAACATGGAAAACAGTATGACTGATTGCTGTGACCTCTGCAAAAATGGTGTCTGAGCTGCAAGCTCTTATAAGCCAATCTATCTCATTTTCCATATGAACAAGATTTATTTGAGAACTAATCATTCTATTATGCCTAAAGTGTTCTCTAAGTTTACTTTAAGCAAAATGATGTCTCTCCATTTTCTTTCCTGAACCTAAAATGAAGGAGAAAGGAGATTCTATACATTGGATGTCCACAGAGAACTCTGGTACTATCTTGCTAGAACTGAATCTTTCATATCATCAGATCAATTGCTCATTTCTTGTGAAGTTAAGAAGAAGGGTAAACCTGTGTCAAAACGGACTATTTCCAAATGGTTGTCTAAAGCTATTGTCTTTAGCTATAATCACCGTAGAAAACTATAAGGCCTTGGCTTCATCTATGGCTTCTTAAAAAAGGGTTGGATTTTAGAAGTATTCTAGAAACTGCCACTTGGTCCTATGTACATACTTTTACAAAGAACTATAAGCTTGATTCATTCTCTAGGTCCAGATGAGGCTTTGCTAGCACTATTCTCCAGGAGTTCTTGGACTCTTCTCTTTTCACCTCCAAAATGTAGTAAGCGATGGTAATTTACCCATATAGCTAAGGCTACTGCAGCAGTCATCCTTATGATGAACATAGTACAGCTGTGTAAGTAAATGTACCATAACAGTAGATGTCTGATCAGTGCTGTGGGAGCTGCTCCATCACCCCCCTTGTTTTTTGGCGAGCTTTTTATGCCAGGGTGTGGACGTTAATTTTTTTGTTGTTCCTAGCTTTATCCTTTCAGGGCTTAGCCTCTATCTCTCTGTTGAAAGCTGTAAAGGACTTGTCACCTGAAGCTTTGGAAGCTGGCCAGCTCCTATAGGCTTAATAGGATATAGCTAAGACTACTGCGGTAGTGATCATTCAAAAATCTGTTATGGTAAGTTTACTTACACAACTGTACTTTCTTCTTGTAGTCACCTTTTCCTACAATTCTTCAAGTTAAAAGTTGCTTCTCTTGTTTAAACCTGTCCTGGCCTCATAAGTGCTTCAACATAAAGAAAAGTTGGCTTTGCTGCTTGATTCCTGCCCATCAAGCAATAATGACAACTTGGCTCTGTTTTTGCAATGGGGATTTTAACTTGTCAGCATGAAGGAATGAAATGGAGGGATATGTGATTTTTATATTTCACGTAGATAAGATATAGATTTACAAGCTTCCAATTAACAAATAGCAGAGGAAGTCATAAAGAAAAGTCTACAAACTCTATCTCCAGAGACAGCCTACATTATAAGTCAATGGAGAGAGGGAATAAATTCTTTTTTCCCTCCATACTCCTTCCTTTAACCACACCCTTTCACATACACAACTTAACTTGCCTAACAATACCACACCCACTTCACTTGTACTAGTTACTAAAAGTGAATACCCACCTTTAAAATGTATAAACTCCCCACCCTAGTACTCAAACATACCATAGTTGTGCTCTCACTTATTCCCACTCTAATATTAGCACACCTTACTACCTCCTATGAACAACCACTACTTTCACACCTTAACAACCCAGCTAAACAAACTTCCTCTTTAATTCCTACCTACCTCAACCATCACATCAACATAACTTCCACACCTAGCTATCTTTTACCTAGATATCATAGAATAACCCACATAAAACATGTATACCCAAATCCCAGTAAGATACCCCTTCCTCATAGTAAATATACAAACACTACATACCTAACCCTACTTCTCTCACTTAAGAATGGAGATATTCACCCAAACCCAGGTCCAATTGACTCCTCCTTAAATCAATTCATTTACCTAAACCCCACTGTTAACCCACTATTTAAAAAACCCAAAAACTCACTCTCAATAGCTAACCTCAACATACGTAGTATTAATAATAAAACAACTCAACTACATGCTCTCTTAGAACTCTACTCCTTTAATATTATTTGTCTAACAGAAACCTGGTTAAAACCCTTAACAAAAGACAGCAAACTCATTCCTCCTGGCTATAATATCTTACGTCTCGACAGAGAATCTAAAAAAGGTGGTGTTATAGCTATCTTATTTAAATCCAGCCTTCAAATAACCACTTTCCATCAAAAACCTCCCCAAGACTCTAATGCTGAAATTCTTATTACCAAACTTGAACTAAATACAGCCAAATCAATCTTTATTATTTGCATTTATGTTCCCCCAGGAAATAATATTTCTTCCATAGAAAAGATCCTATGCTGGCTATCACTAAACTTACCCCAAGAAACAATCATCCTAGGTGACGTAAACATTGATTGGCAATCCTGTAACAACAAACATCCTACTAGCCATATTAACCTTTATGGATTCTCTCAGACTATCACCTCCCCCACTAGAATAAATAAAACTAACAAAAAAGAAAGTACCATAGACTGGATACTCACCAATAATCAACCCCATACATTTGTAACAGGAACCCTCCCTGATGATATAAGTGATCACTTATTAACCTACATCATCAGGCTCAAAACCAACCCTCCTACCCAAAACATAACCAGAACAATCAGATCTAAAAAAAATTTTAACTTGGAGCTATTTCAAACTGAACTGAAGGCATGTAACTGGACGCCCTTAAAACACCTTTCTCTTGACGAAGCTGTAGATTTCTTTAATGCTAAGTTTCTGACCATACTCAACTACCATGCCCCCACACCCTCTATTAGAATTCGAACTAAATCTGCCCCCTGGCTCTCAATAGAAACCAAACAAAAAATCAGTCTAAGAAATAAAATCTGGAACAAATCTCGCTTAACTAAAAACACAGCAGATTACCAAAACTTCAAACAACTGAGAAATGAGACCAAAAAAGCAATAATGAACGATAAAAAAAACTACTACCTGAAACCTCAACATACTCGCCAAAATAACCCACAAAAGTTCTGGGCAAACATAAATCAATTACTATATCTGATTGTTCTTTGAATCCTACCCATCCTTGGCTGCTGTATGTACCTGGCTAGGAGTGTGCTCCGTTTCTGTTTTTTACCCTGCATATTCCCCTTGGGACCTCGCCTGGGTGGATACTTATACCCAACTAAAGTCATCAGATTCTTTCATTGTTCTGTGGTCCGCAATATTTACCTCTCTGCTGTCTTAACCCCTGCTGGGAAGGTTCAAGCAAGTCTACCCAAAGGACATTGTGGAACTGTTTTTACCCTGCATATTCCCTTGGGACCTCGCCTGGGTGGATACTTATACCCAACTAAAGTCATCAGATTCTTTCATTGTTCTGTGGTCCGCAATATTTACCTCTCTGCTGTCTTAACCCCTGCTGGGAAGGTTCAAGCAAGTCTACCCAAAGGACATTGTGGAACTGTTTTTTACCCTGCATATTCCCCTTGGGACCTCGCCTGGGTGGATACTTATACCCAACTAAAGTCATCAGATTCTTTCATTGTTCTGTGGTCCGCAATATTTACCTCTCTGCTGTCTTAACCCCTGCTGGGAAGGTTCAAGCAAGTCTACCCAAAGGACATTGTGGAACTGTTTTTACCCTGCATATTCCCTTGGGACCTCGCCTGGGTGGATACTTATACCCAACTAAAGTCATCAGATTCTTTCATTGTTCTGTGGTCCGCAATATTTACCTCTCTGCTGTCTTAACCCCTGCTGGGAAGGTTCAAGCAAGTCTACCCAAAGGACATTGTGGAACTGTTTTTTACCCTGCATATTCCCCTTGGGACCTCGCCTGGGTGGATACTTATACCCAACTAAAGTCATCAGATTCTTTCATTGTTCTGTGGTCCGCAATATTTACCTCTCTGCTGTCTTAACCCCTGCTGGGAAGGTTCACAAGTCTACCCAAAGGACATTGTGGAAGCGTGTATCTGCTGCTACCAAGCTTCTGTAATTTTTACTCCTTGTTGCTATTTGTGTACGCCATCTCCCGCCAGGGCAGCCAGTGGCCTATACCCCTCTTATCTTTGCCTCTCTACTCTCACCCTCATTCTAATTTCTCTAATCCTTACAGGCTCCTTCCCATTCAATCCTCTTTAGCCCATTCACTGCCCTAGTGACCTAGTGTACTTCTACACTCACCACAAGAGGCTACCCCTCCCCACTGATATTCCATTACTTTACTTACTCCTTGCTTTCTTCCCTTACTAGCCTTTACTTTCATCTCTCACGAACTCTCAGCCCACTCCACCTATTACATCCAGAACCTTACTTACCCTCTTACAGCTTATTTTCCTGCAATCTAAGCTCCACTGATTGGCTCTCATCCTTCTCCTATTCTTTCCCGCTCCGTTCGCTGCCCTCACTCCGCTCCCCTACCCTGCCCCAATTCCCACCCGCCCCCAACACCTCTAGCTATATTTCCTCTTCTTACCACACCCACTTCCTCCCTACACCAATCCATCACCAATACCCTTGACACACCCAGTATCTTCTATTCACCTCCTTGTTACCACACCCTCTAATTAACTACATCATCACACTCCAGATCTACACTTTAACTCTGATAACTGAACCTATCTTTCCACTTACACCAGCTTTCTACCTTTTCTACCACCTCCTTCTTAACTCTGCACTCCCCACTACAGTCTTCGCCTATACCACCACATCCTCCTATATTTACCTTTAAAACATACTTAATTCATTTAGCTTACTACTAACTAAGTAACCTTGATCATCATGCTTTTAAAACCTTCATCTATCTCTATTTTACTATTATTATTTCTAAACCTTTCCTATCTTCACTACCTCACTCAACCTAGAAAGTGCCACCATTCACGTCTCTATCACACAACCGACCTTCAAACTTCCCCCCTCTCACACTCACACTCACCTATCTCTCCCCATCTATTTCCTATAAAACAACACTATTTCTTCTCCTACAAATTACTCATTTCTCCTAACCTCTCCATCCCCACTACTCGAAAAACCCTTCACCACCACAACAGTACCCAACTCTTTTACTAAACTACTTAATTACCTCTCCAAACACATCTTTCACCTAGCTTCCTGTCTCTTATCAGGCGATATTCATCCCAACCCAGGCCCCTTTACCTCTACCACCATACACAAGCCTCTATTACTTACTTCTTTAAACTCCCAAAGCATAGTCAACAAAATAGCAACCCTCCATGCCTGGCTCACATATAATAAACCTGACATCCTATCTATCTCAGAAACATGGCTAAAACCCTCTATAAAAGACTCCGAAATAATTCCACCCAACTACTCTATCATTAGAAAAGACAGGTCCCACAAAAAAGGCGGTGGTGTAGCTCTCTTATTTTCAACACTCTTGTTAATTACCCCTCGACAAACCTATTCCACAATTCAACAATGCTGAAATACTCCTCACCCTCCTACAAGTCAACAAGCATAAACACATATGTCTTGTATCTCTCTATATCCCCCCTGGTGACAATATCTCTACATTAGAAGACATCCTCTCTTGGCTCTCCAACAACATTAGTAATGAAACCATAATTTTAGGTGATGTAAATATCAATTGGACCTCCATTCAATCTCCAACCAACCCCCTTAACATTAACCTATATAACTTCTCCCAGCTAATCAAGAAGTAACTCGTCCATCTAAAACCTTTCCTGTGGCAGTATATTAGATTGGATCCTTGTCTCACACCCACACTATCACTCTGACAGCGGTATTCTTCCGGCGCTCTAAGTGATCATTTGCCCATCTTCACTTATCGACTCCCTGCATCTCTCAATTCCCCACACTTATATTACTACCCAACCACAAAATTTCAACCCAACAAACTTTTCAAATTCTCTAAAAGCGATTAATTGGAACAATCTAAAGACACTATCCTTAGATGATGCAGTCTCACTTTAACTCTACATTCTTAAAGATACTTGATTCCCAAGCTCCCTTAAGGACAAAGCGAATAAAAATAACTCTGCCCCCTGGATTACCAAAAATACATTAGCAGCCATGCGCCTCAGAGATAAAGCCTGGGCACTTTACCAGAAAATTAAGACCACCAAATCCCACATTGAATACAGAACACTGCGAAACAAAGTAAAAAAGCTTACTATCTCTGACAGACAAAATTATTTCTTTACCCTTCAAAACAATAATAAAACAAATCCACAGAGATTCTGGAAAGGAATCTCTACCCTCCTTAACCCTAGCAAACCACAAACCCCCACCCCTGATCCAAATGCCCCAGACCTAGACTTGGCTACTCAATTTAACTCCTTCTTCATTGACTCTATTAGCAAACTAACTTCCTCCTTTTCTACTTCCACCTTATCATCCAATACCCCTCACCCTCTCCATAAAAACACCACCATGCACTTCTCTTACTTCCCCATTCCCAGCTACTAACTCCTCACCCTCTCTAACTTCCTCATCATCCTTACCAGTATCAAATACTTTCCCTCCCCACTCTGCTCCCTTCTCATTAAAACCTATATCCACTTCTACAATAAAAACTCCTTGAAACTGAAGCCCGGCACTAATGCACCTGATAACATCCCCTCATACTTCCTAAGCATAGCTGCTGATGGAATTGCCTATCCCATAAGCATTCTCATCAACCGCTCAATCCTGGAATGTACAGTGCCCCAACTCTGGAAACAAGCCTTCATCATCCCCCTCCATAAAGGTGGAAAAAACTGCAGTGTTAACAACTTCCGCCCAATTGCTATCCTGTCCCCCATTTCTAAGCTACTAGAGAAATGTGTCCAACTTCAACTACTACCATATCTTTTAGAAAATAACCTTCTTACATCTACACAACATGGCTTTAGGCCAAACCATAGCACCATGACAGCCCTCCTCTCCTTTCTTGAAACCATCAATAAAGCCGTGATTCCGGAAAATTGTCTCCACCCTACTACTTGACCTTTCTAAGGCCTTTGATACTATCTCACACAGTCTGCTCCTAACTAAACTTTCCAACCTTAACCTTTCTCCTTCCTCTTTAAACTGGTTCTCCAGCTACCTGTCAAACAGACACCAAGCTGTAAAATGGAAAAAAGCCACTTCCTCTTTTCTCAATACCCCACCGAGTTCCCAAGGCTCCATACTTGGTCCTCTCCTCTTTAACATATTTATAAATGATTTTCATAAATCTATCCCATTCTCTGACATTATCCAATATGCTGACGATTCTACCATTATCTGCTCTGCCTCATCTGTCCCTAAGCTTCTAAAGCTCACACAAGAAGCTTTCTCAATTACTGAGCATTGGATGAAAACAAACCACCTAGCTCTAAACGCCTCTAAAACCAAACTTATGGTATTTACCCCCTCTAAAACTACTCCCTTCAATACAAACAACTTCTTGATTATAAGTCAAAACAACTCAATTCTAGAACTAGTGTCGAAACTAAGTTACTTGGTGTCCAAATTGACAACCAGCTTAATTTCAACTCTCATCTTCAACTAAATATCAAAAACCCACCAAAAGCTGGGTATGCTCTACCGTCAAAACCATTACCTCACAAAGACCTCTAAAATCGCTCTCCTCTTCCTTTCTTATTCCCTCCCTGCTCTATGGCTCACCTCTCCTAACAAATCTTCAGTCCTCTCTAAAGAAACAACTTTCCTCTTGCTACAATAAGATCGCCAAGTTCGCGCTCGCCACAGGTCATCAACCCACCACTGTTCCTCTCTTCAAAAACTAAACTGGCTTGAACTTCCTCATCAGCTCAACTACATTCAGCTCACCCTAGCCCATAAGCTCATAAATAACCCCTCTCTCTGTCCCTCCCTGTCTTCTGCTTTTAAGTTACATCTACCAGACAGAGTCTTAAGGTCTAACAACCAAAACCTACTAGAAGTACATAAACCAACACGTCCCCAGGCAAATACCTTCTATCCTCTAACCTAGCCGTCTTTGGAACTCACTCCCACCATCCATTCGTACCACCTCTAATCTTTATTCATTTAAAAATCTCTACACACACATCTAAAGTTGCAATGGGAATGTTCCTGTTCTCATCCATCATAAAATATGGAACTCTTAATCCTTCATCCATTCTTAAGCTTTTCAACAAAGCCTATTTATCTTATCATTCCCTTCATAACTACATTCATTTATAACAAAACAACTCTACCTCTCTAAAGTCATACACAACTCACATCTATTTTACCTATTTCTATTACACTGTATTATATGAATGTTACCTAAAATGCAAAATCAATGACTGTATCCTATTTTACATTTGTATAAGTATCTAAGCTATCTATTGTTTATTCCTACCCTCTGGTTTGTTTTAAGGGCTTTTTAAATTGTTTGTACCTATTTTGTGTGTCTGTTTTTTGGAGCTTTTCTCCCCAGGACTCCACTGAAAACGGGTTCTTTTAGGCCCAATGGACTATCCTGGTAAACCAACTGCAAATAAATAAATAAATAAATAAATAAACCTGTCACACCCAACCCCCAAGGCTCTGACATGAACCCCAACCAAATTGCAAATTACTTTAATTCCTTCTTTACCGAAACTATTCAAACCCTAGCCAGTCAACTCCCCATCAAAAACACAAACATATCTAACAGCAACCTAAACCCCCCCCCCCATTTCGCTTCCAACCTGTCCCAACAACTTATATTCTCTCCCTTCTCAAAAAACTCAAATCATGTACTCCCTCTGCAGACCTAATACCCGCAGAATACTTGCAATTAGCAGCCAAATCAATAGCCTACCCAATTTCCATACTGATAAACAGATTATGTCCCTAAACTTTGGAAAATCTCCCACATTATCCCACTTCATAAAGGTGGAAATTCTACTAAAATCTCTAACTACCGCCCTATAGCCCTTCTCTCTCCCTTATCTAAGATTACGGAAAGGTGTATCCACAAGCAACTGCTTCACCACCTTCTCCAAAATAACTTACTCTCTAAAACCCAACATGGTTTCAGACCATCCCACAGTACCACCACTGCCCTCCTCTCCTTTACAGACACAATCAACAAAAATCGCAACAATAACACCCTTTCCTCTGCACTTTTCTTAGATCTATCCAAAGCTTTCGACATGGTCAACCACCAAATACTCATACACATTCTTCAATCCTTGTCAATTGATACCCAATCTATCAACTGGTTTAAGTCCTACTTAAATAACAGACATCAAGCAGTACTCTGGAACTCCACTCTATCCTCCCAGCTACCTGTCAACATTGGTGTCCCACAAGGGTCCATACTGGGTCCCCTCCTATTTTCTTTATTTATCAATGACCTCCACCAAGTAGTTCCCCAAGCTACATGTATACAATACGCAGATGATTCTACACTAATCTGCTCAGCCACATCTGTATCAGACCTTCACTCCCTCACACAACACATATTTAAATCTGTAGAAGAATGGTTTTCCCAACGCTGTCTACTACTTAACCCAAAAAAAACTAAACTCCTCCTCTTCACACCTTCCAGCAAATCTCCCCACATTGACTTTACTATAACATCAAAAAATGGCACACCTATATCACAAGATTCTGCTACCAAACTACTAGGCATTACCATTGATAACAACCTTAACTTTGATGCCCATATAGACAACACATTGAAAACCATTAACAAAAAATAGGCTCTCTTTACATAATCAAACCTTTCCTCACTCCAGAATCCAGAACAAGTATAGCCCACTCCCACCTTATCTCACCCTTCTCTATGCCTCTCCCATATTTACCAACTTATCAAAAAGAATTTGTTGAAATTAAACAACTCCTACCACAACATAGCCAGATTTGCCACAGGAAACCCTTACAGAACCCACCACTGTACTAATTTAAAACAACTAGGCTGGCTTGAATTTCAGCAGCAACTAAAAATTAATCAATTAGGCATAGCCCATCAAATTCTCTATCAACCTGACAAAACACCTATACTATCTACTCTTATTCACCCATACCATAACCTAAAGTCCCTAAGATCTGCACACAAACTTCTTATAGATACTGTCAAGTCAAACAACAAGGCTGGAGACTCTCTTTTTTCTAACACTGTTAGAAAAGATTGGAACCTGCTTCCCACTGAACTTTCGTCTATTCCCTCAAAATCTCTCTTTAAAAAGAAACTCAAGCTATACCTCAAAACACAATGGCTGTGCCCCTGTACTAATCCTGACTAACTTTATTTCTTGACCCCTGACTATACTTCACATCTGTAATACCCAAATTATATGTCAAATTGGCACCCACTGATCTGTAACTCCTTCTTACTATCTATGAAAAAAATAAATAAATAAAAAGTGTACTTACTTTTCTTCTTACTTTACTATATCCCTACTCTCTGTACATTTTGTAGTATTCTCCATGTATGTCATGTGCTACAATATTTTGTTTATTTCATAACTACTGCATGTTTATAGCTTATAACTTTGTCACTAGTAACAATGTCTTCATTTTATCTAATTTTACCTAATTACTGTACATGTATTTCTTTAATGGGATTTTTATTTAGTATCATTATAATTGTTAATTTCAGAGCTTATCTCCCCGGGCCTCTACTGAAAATGGACATATATCCAGCTAGACTAGCCCAGTCAACAAATGTAAAATAAAATGTAAAATAAAATAAAATAAATAATGAATGAAATACGAAGGTAAAAATATTGTACAATGTGAACACAAAATGCACTGTGGGAAGAAGCACCCTTGGCTTAAAAAATCAGGTCAGTATGTTGGCTGCCAGCATTATATTCTCAAACATAATAAAATAGATAATAATGCTAGCCACACTGAGTGATTATACCCTGCTCTCTAGTGCCGTGTTACTATCCTTGCATCAAACACATGCTCTTAGCATTCAGAATTCCACCAGTCTTATTCCTGGCTCTGAGGTGTAGAGGGATGACACCCTCAATACGAAATAGATGTACTGAGCTCAACTAGCAGCTTGGGTCCAGGAAGAGACAGGACAGGGTGTGAGTCATTGCCTCACTCTGGCATCCTGGGAGAGGAAAATGGTGGACCTTGTTGGCCAGATTGCTCCCATGCAAGCAGAGACTTGCATGACAACCATGGCAGCAGAACCAGAGACTGTGGGTAATACCTGTGGTAATCACAGAGAGAACCAGAGACTTGCAAATTACCTGATAATGAGGTCTTTCCTCATTGTGGCTAATGTGTCCCTGTATCACTGGATTCTACAATCAAGCTAAATGGCTCCTTTTGTTGCACCCTTACCACTTGCAGTGGGGCCTGTTTCTGAATCCTGGCTATAAAGTTTCTCAGGGTAACATTTTTGCATTGGGTATCTCATCCTCGCACAAAAATCACATATTCACATTCTCTACAGAGTAAAACACCAACCATCAATATATTTTGATTATTTTCCTGTAAGTCTTCATTGGGTGCTTACGTATTATTACAACCACACACTGTTAGCATTCAAGGCATTTTCGGCAACATTCCATTCTCAGATAACTAACATGCTGCCGAGAATGCTGTGGATGCTGACAGTACGTGGTTGTTATAATACGTTAGTAGTTTCCACCCCCCTCATCTTTCAGAAGTTTGCTTGCTGCATGTTTAGACAACACATAAAAAGAAAGCGGCAAGTAGAAAACTGCAAGTGGTTTTAATAAGCATTATTTTGCCGTGATTCTGACAGTGTGTGTTTTTTTTTTAAACTTTAAAATACAGAGTACGTTCTATATATAGTTATTCATTGCAGTAAAATGCATACTAATTCCCATTCCCTTATTCCGCCAATGTCACAAAGTAATAATAATACTAACATTTTAAAACTTTTCCTGACTATTTTTGGATTGTCTGCCGAAAATGGACATGTATCCAGTCGGACTATCCCGGTCAACAAATGTAATGTAAATAAATGTAAATTTCTCCCTGATTGGGTTAGGTGACACTGTGAAAGCTATCTGTAATATTGCGAAAGGTAGTGTTAACCACTTTTGGAGAAGGAAGCTTGATGGTTATGCAAACAATTGACCATTCACTTGTATCCAATGACTGTTTTGTGCCGTTGCCTGTACTGGGGGAAACTGTTGGGTGTAAAGAGATAAATGAACAACCGCTTTTCAGGACATGAGTTACTTCAGTAGAGAGAGTATGGTTTATGTATTTTCACAACCACACACAATCAGCATTCTCGGCAGCACGTTATTTCACTGAGAATGGAATGTTGCCGAGAATGCCTTGAATGCTGTTAATGTGTGGTTGCGATAATACGCAAGCACCCTTCATTGTTACACAAAATGCCCAAACTTGTCACTAATATCTCTGAAACAGAACAGTAACTTGTCTGAAAACTGGCGGCTTTATATCAAGAAGTTTAGGCTTTGTCTTAATGTATCACTGTACAAAAATCAGAAACAGTTTGATGTTGAATGTTCCCGCATATCACAGATGAGAAAGCAGTGAAGGTCTTTAGCACTTTTAACTTCGAAAAGTAAGAAAAAGAAACATTAACAATAGTGAAAGAGATAACTCTAGTTTACTATAAGTAATAAAAAAGTTCCACATATAAGGTATGTATTTTTTTAACATAAATAAATGCGTTTATGCAACTGACTTTAAAATAGTAGTTTGCATGACTCACTAATAACAGATCAATGTGTATGTGGCATTAAAACAGTTATGTCAGGAGCAGACTACTGAGAAAATCTGATTTAACAATAGACAATGCACTGTGTGCATAATAAGTGCTTTTAAAGAACTGAAAGTGTGTATAATTAAAGATATGAGTAAAAACAAGGTCAGACTGAAGGAGCATATAAAAAATATAAATGAAAGCAGGGATGCTACATAGCAATCCCAGTTGATATCTAGTAGTCACCCTGCCTTTAGAAATAAAGCTGCATGCACTAGGCAAGGTTATAGACACAAGAAAAAAAACTTTTATTATCAAATCAGCGTTTGCTGTGATGGTCAAGTCCTTTCACGAAAGTGGATAGGCAATGAAATGTTTTAATTTGCAAGAACTGCATGTTATTGTGCCTACAGAGTAAAATGGGTGCAGCCAAAATGGAATAAGTAGTCTAGTCTGGGATAAAGCAAGTAATACCAGAACGGCCTAGTCAGGAAATCTTCAAATTGAATGCAATCCCATTACATTTAAGCTATGTGCTAATGCAGAATGAAACATTGTATCTAACCTGACATTTACAACTATGACTTTTACAGTTAATGAGTTTAAATGTGTATGCATTCTGCTGTCATACTCTGGTCATAAAATGAAGCCGGTGGTTCAGATTTTGCTTGTATATGAATATAAGTACAGAAGGTGTAAACATGTGCTTCAGTTAGTGACACTGGAAAATGGACTAAACCAGCCAAATGTACATCTATTTAATCCAGATCACACGAAAGCTAAATTCTTTAAAAATTGACTCACATGTGGTAAAATGGATTGCAAACTGTCAGAAAGATAGGACCCACACAAGTTGCAGGTACTTCATCAGAAACTAAGAAAATTGCCAGTGCTGTCTTTTGGGGTTCAGTACTGTGACCTCTCCTTTTTGATATTTACTTCTCAGATCTCCAAGCAGAGACCCAAGCTTGCAGATGATTGCAAACTGGAGATTGTTGTTAATTTACCTTATGACACTAAAAATACCCCAGAATGAACTTCCCCTAGTAAACTTTTGGTTTTCCTAAAATAAGCTCAAACTAATTGCTAAAATGTGTATTATCATCACTTTTGCTAGACAACCCCTCCTGTCAGCATGCTGTCTGAAGAACAGACCTGAACAAAACAAAAATGCAGTTAAGAACCTAGGTACTTGGGTTGATAGCTTCCTCTCTCTTGACCACCATGAAACAACAGTTGTAAGGAAATTCTTTTATTTATGTAATGTTAATTGAAAAAGGAATAAAATCAAGATCTAAAGAGTTAATCACTTTCTTATATTCAGGATTGGTCTGGCCAATTATTGAGTACAACATCCCCTTTGGAATATCTCACTAAACATATCAAACAATTAAAACGACCCAAAGGTTTTAGCCCAAAAGATTACAGGCCTAAAGTCTATGAGATACCAGTTATCAAGTACAACACCCCCTTTGGAGGAAAATCTGTTTTATTTACTCCACTGCTAAAGACCTCAATGTCCTAGACCTTCTGTTTCTCTGCAAGACCACAGTATTGCACTAATACTACAACCAGGAATCTAAAGCTTCATCAACGGATAAATAAAACACAATAGAGTGATAGATTTATAACCCACTGTCTCCCAAGTTTCAAGAATAAACATTCTAGAATAAACTTCCCCTGCATGTTAAGTAATGAGTCTCACTATCTTCCTTTAAACATAAACTACATGAATGGATGGTTATCCACAAATATACTCTACGATTGGCTGATATGGCCCTCCTCATGAAAGGAGGTACAGTCTCCAAGTGTTCAAAAGGGCATGGGAGAGGCAGCAAAAAGATAAAGGAAAAGTTAAGGAAGGGGAGGGTGTTGGATATTAAAGATACTTAAAGCACAAACAATCTAGGTTCATTGTATCCTTCTTTCTTTAAGCAAATGTAACTTAAAATAAACTTCTTGGTATATGAAAGCACTTACTGGTACAAAAAGTGTACAATAATTAAAAATTGAGACCAGTATAGAAACTTTATTTGCAACAAAAACAGACTGATATGGAAAGTTTTTACTATTTCATTTCAACAACTCTGGGTGGTGCAGCTGTTAACATTGTTGCCTCACAGTAAGAGGCTCTCCAATCTGATTCTTAGTTGGGGTGCCTTCTGTGTGGAGTCTGCATGTCCTCCCTGCATTCGTTTGGGTTTCCTCCAGGTACTCTGGTTTCCTCCCACATTCTAAAGACATGGACCTGGAGCATTTCTCCCCAGGCCTCCGCTGAAAATAGACTCTGTCCTAGTCGGACTTTCTTGGTCAACAAAATGTTAAATAAATAAAAATTGATTTCCATTAATTAGCTTAATTTCTATTCAGAACAGAACCAGATGTGTTATGTGTTTAAAAAATAAGTCAAAGGTTGCTCTTTCTCTTTCAGACTCTATATTCATTCAACAGTTACCCCTTTGTGAATTTAGTACTGAATTGTATTTTAATCACTGGGTCTTTGCAGTACTAGTCAAAGCTCTTTAAAACTAGAAAACATATCATACAGTCTTTACTAATCCCTTTGTTTGGTAGGTTTATGTCTGTAAGACTGAATGATTTACACATGCAGATGCTTTGCAGAGGATGCACTGTTGTCAGTATCTGTACTGTTGAGCACACAATCACAAGAAACTTTATTTGCAAGACAATTCTGCTCAAGAATGCAGCACAAGTCATAATTACAAAACAGTTTCCCATTTATATAAAAACAAATACAGGTTCTCCAAATCCATGTTTTCATGGATTTCTAAGACTATCTTCTGAGTCATAGCACTCAGATTCTGCGCATCCTAAATTAATTCCTGCCTTTTCTTAAAAGTGTAGGACATACCAGGGCACGTCTCTAGCAAATCACTGAAATGTACATCTATGCACAATTGGCTTACTCTAAGATTTTTTTAATTAATCATACAAATAGAAATTCAGAATCCTGCAGGATTTTGTGCATTCAGTCACTCTCTGTTCTATGCACTGCTATTCGCATTTTTAAACTTGCTGTTTGAATTTCTATCTTGTGATTTATGTATGCATACATGGGTAAAAGCAAAAGAAAATCCCAAACTAGAAAACAGGAAAAGTTCAGTGATATCAGAAATAAGAGGTATGAAAATGCTGCGGCTCAGCTTGTTAATACATTACATAGTGATGATCTAAATAAGTAAAGCCTGTAGTAGTTCTATAACTTAAACTTCTTATGAATATCTTTATATGTTCTCATTATAATCAATTTACAATGTGTATTCCACATACTGAACATACATTGCATTACACATCAGGTTATCATATCAGCACTCTCATACTAACATCGTGACCGGCCAAAATAACTAATAACTATTTACAATAACATAACAGCAAAATTAAACTTACAAAAACCCCCCCCTTCATTAAGTAGATGATCCTTGTTAACATTCATCATGTCGAAACGCATGAAGGAGAGCCCACTAGTAGTATCTCTATTTTTTCACAGCCTAGCCAATTCAGGACCCTGCCAAATTCTCACAGGATACTGACATTATCTCCATTTGCTATATTTCCCTTATCAGCTCGATAACTCCTTCTACTGGGGATCTCTTTCCTCTTCCATTCATTAGTTATAGTGATCTTATCAGACAGAATTAGAAGGCATAACAAGGATCTTTTAGGTTAGGTAATCCCTGACCTTGGCAAATCTCCAAAAAGAAGCAGATCCCAAGTGAACAAATTTTGCTCCCCCATTAAATTATTTTCTCATTTAGGTCTCTCGTAAAGGTATCCCACTTCTGGCACTCCCAGAAGACATAGTGCCACCACCATGCAGTTCAACCTGTGTCACAGTGCTGAGTGTCTTTCTGAACACACAATGTTACCATGCTGTGCCTTGGAGATGTCATCCCCCCCCAACACACAGTGCCTGTGTCATGGTGCTGAGTCACCTTACTGAATACATAGTGACAAAATACTGAGCACCCTGTGTTACACTGCTAAGTGCTCTGAGCACATAGTATCACCATGCTGTGCACCCTGTGTCAGTGCTGAGTCACCCCGGGAACAAATAGTGCCACCATATTGTGCATCTTTGTCAGTGCTGAGTCACCTCGCTGAACACATAGTGCCAGCATGCTGCCATGGTGCTGAGTAACTCTTCTGTACACACATTGCCACCAGCTGTGCACACTTTTCCAGTGCTGAGTCACTCTCCTGAAGACATTGTGCCATCATGCTATGTACCCTGTGACAGTGGATTCACCCTTCTGAACATGGATTGCCACAAATCCTATAAAGACTGTGTCATGGTGCTGAGTCACCCTTTTGAATACATGGTCTCCCCATGCTATTCACACCGTGCCAGTGATGCCACTGTTCTGAAGACATAGTCCCACCGTGCTATGCACCATACCTCTTTACTAAATAACCTCTCCTGATCTCTACTCTCTTAAACCCTGGATAGGCATGTACTGCTTCCTTGCTCTGCCAGCTTAGTACTTTTACACCCACCCTCCTTGGTTTTCTTATGGGCCAAGGGTGTGACAGTACTACAGTTATGTACCCTCCACGTGTTAGTTACTATTGAAATCTAGAACAAAAAATCAGATAATTTTGTACTGCTGTGTGCCTCATATATAGTGTGGGTTTTGTACTTCACTGAATTGCACCAGTACTGCAGTGCTGAATATCCTGACTGCACTACTGTACCCCCCAAAACCATTACTATGTGCAGAGCTCAATGTGTCGATGGAAAGTACAGCCCACAGTACTGCTGTCCTGTCACCTTACATACTGATGTAATTCCCTCTTATAGAGGAACATACAGACTCTCTAGTTGGAGGATTTTTGATAGTCAACAGGCACAGCAGAAAAAAACACCAAGAGATAAGCATTTTCTATGTAAGTACACGTTCATTTTTTGTTAATTTATTCATTTGCATATTCATTCATTCATTATGTTCTAATTAAGCCATTCATTCAGTCAGTTAGTGCATAAGCAGATATGAAGGAATAAAAATACTTCTACAGTCTTCCTAGCTAGATAAAAGCTTTAAACAGACTGTTATAAATGCCTGTCTAGTAATATTATTTTGTTTATCTGAAAATAAAAACAAATAATGAAGAAAACTGCTCTAAAGTTTACTTTTGTATATCCTTGTCTGTAATTTTTTTTAAGTGAGTGCGGCAAAAAGCACAAAATCACATCCGTGAACTAACAGCTAACCTAACTGTTGTGCATCATCTTTCTTTCAACATGTTTGAAAATAACTCATTTTATAATTAGAATATACTGTCAAAACACTTGTATAAGTAATAATATGTCCCTAAATGTAGTCTTAAAGTGGATAATGTTAAATGTGAACTAAAGAAAAATATAGTGGCTTGTATATTTATTCAGTTATAGTATAATGCAATTTCAGTTACCCTCATTACTTGGATCCTGAGCAGGATCATGGTATTTGGCTAAAAGCAGGACAGGCAATTGCTCAGAGGTATACATTAAGCTGATATGGTGACTTTATGGTCAGGGTCTGCTTTTGCCCTGAATGCCGCTAAGTTCATTATATTAAATTCAGGGATATAGTATAGAGAGACTAGGGGCTTTCTCCCAGAGAAAAAAAATGTTTCCAAAAAAACATGTTGATCAGGTGTTTCTTTGCAGTGAACACAATATCAAAACAATTTAGTTTTCAACAAGATGCCCTGTCTGTCCAGCATACAGAGAAATGACTAGCAAAGATTGCATCAGGGCTAAAAAGCACATTTATTTTAATGAAAGGTTAGTACACTGTTCTTAAATACAAATTCAAAACAATATTCTGAATACCTAACTACAAGAGCCCTCACTTTAAAACCGATGTTTGACTGCATTGATTTTTGGATTTTCTACATTTAAGGATTGGATATTTCCATTACTTTTTGATGTTGGTCTTACATTTTAGTTTGTTATACTTAAAATTTTATTTTACTGCAAAGTTTTTTTTTTCTTGGAGTCTTAAAAGTTATTGGCTAGGATCTTTTTGCAAACATTTCTTTTACATTTGTTGATTGAACAGAAATTAGATCTAACAAAAGGTGGTCATGCCTAGGATTTTTGAAGAAGAGCTGAGCCAAGGGTCTGGCTTGGCTCTTAGAGCCCAAAAAGAGCCAAACCAGAGCAGACAATCGTAGCAGTAGCTCTGTTAAAATATATACATCTGGAAATCCAGAGGCAATTAAGTAGCAAAAAAAAAAATACTACAGTTACAAACAGACGTTAATATTGCCAGCTTTCACTCAAATGAATGAATGTTCATGGTATGTTGATTACTTCCTAACAGCTTGCACCCGCCTACCTCCTTCACTGTGCCCAAACTACAGGTCTGATGACAATGAAAAATATGAAAATATAATGAGCAATAGTATACACCACTCTGTATGCAGGTACAAGAATGTTCCCCTAGCTCATGAAAAAAATTCACTTTTTCCCATTCTGGTCTAATGATTTAATGCACAGTAGTTCATCCACACTTTGCAAGAAATGGTCAAACAACTCCTAGGTTAAAACAAGAAACACTGCCGAAATGAAACAAAAAGCCTTATGAAACACTGCATTTTGTTAGCTTTATGTAAGAAACCATATTCCAATTCCCTTAAGACAACCCACCGTAATAAAAAAAATCAGTATTCTTAATAACCTATTGGGGTACAAAATATACACACTATCCCAGTGGGCTGTACCCCTTCTGAAAAGCTACACATGTCTCACTGTGAAGTTGCTAAAAAATATAATAATAATGGCAAACTTTGCTCTTTGATGGGTATTACCCTCCAAACATACATATCAACCATAGCTGCCTTTTGCTGTCATGTATTGCATGCCCCCAAAATTATAGCACCTTTCTGTACATGAATATCTTACTGAGAAAAGAATGAAAAATGTAAGAACTACAGTAACAATTTGCTATTTCAACTTGTGATTGGCAAATAAATACACTGCCCGCAACAATTTGTAACACTTTTCTTTGCCACCAGTAATTAATTGACGGCCATGTACTTTCATTTATAACCTCCACACCCCTTCTTCAAAAAGGTAGGCCAGTTCTCAGCATAAGTCTGGTGCTTCATGGTGAGAAGAGTGAAAGAAAAAGGATGGAAGAGCTCTCTGATCACGTAGTCCAGGCTGGTATGACCCTGACCATGAGTAGCATCCTGCTCTCACCAAGAATGATACCACGGTATAAAGAAAAAATTCTCGATTTCAACAATTGGCTAAGTTTCTGGTGTCATTCAAAGGGGATCCAGTGTCTGTCCGCCTGGAATGACATGCTCGACAAGCCATGCTGCTTCGCTAGAGGCTGCTTGCACCTGTCACCCTTAGGCTTTCAAATACTGGCCAAGGCTCTTGCCACTCCCATAGTGCCTTTTTTAGGCAAGGCTCAAAAGACAAACCCACTGCCATAAATATCACAAGTAACAAAAAAACTGAGGGTAATACTACTCAATGCCAGAAGTCTAAACCTCAAAATGCAAGCACTCACGGCACTCCTCAGTATGGAGAAAATCGATATATGTGCAGTAACAGAAACCTGGTTTAAGGCTCCAGAGAGCACCCCAGCACTACCAGGCTACAACTCATACCATACATTTCAGCCACAGAACCCAAACTGAAATACAAAAGGTGGGGGTGTATCCATATTCATCAAGGATACCCACACCTTTAGGTTAGTGGCACAGCACGATGCTTCAGAGATCATCCACGTGCAACTAACAATGGGAAAAACTGCAATTCAAATTGTAGCTTGCTACAGATCACCCACCATGTCCCAGGACCCCCATTCCGCATTTGTGGAAACACTGGGAAACATAAAGTTCCTACCAAACACCCTAATATTGGGTGATGTAAATTACCCAAACATTAACTGGTAGAACTAGTCAAGTACTAACTCCCTTGCCCAACTTTTCCTAGAATTTAAAAACTCAAACGCCCTGGTTCAACTGGTGAATACTCCCACCAGAGGTGACAACATATTGGACCTGGTCATCACCAACATGGGTAACCGGTGTTCCACGCCAGAGGTCAACCCCTTGCTGGTTAGATCTGACCATAGACAAATCACTTTGGATATCCATATTCTGCCCCCACCCCCAGACAAGAAAACCACCATGAAAATCTTTTCAAAAGCAAACTTCACGTTACTTAAGACCGAGGTGGAAAGTTTCAAAGCCCCCATGCTGAAGGATAACACTGTCCAAGCTGCAAAATCCTTTACTAATGCATTCTACAGGCAGCTACAAGAATGCATGGATTGTGCCATCCCAAGCAAAACCAAGACTCACTCCTCCAAGAAAAGAAAACCAGTCTGATGGACTCCTGCCATAAACAAGCTATACAATAGAAGGAGGAAACTAGTACAGAAAAAAGTAAAATCCCAAGAAGGGAAGACATCCCTGAGCAGTATCAGCAAGAAACTATGATCCCTCATAAAATCATCCAAGGTGAGCTTTGAAAGAAAAATTGCCAAGGACTCCAAAGATAACCACAAGGCATTCTTTAGCTATGTCAAGAATCTAAGTGGCAATGCTCAGATCTGCTCGGAGTTAGTGCAGAATGGCACAAAATACACTGAACCGACCGATATTGCCAACATCCTGGCAGACAGGTTCAGTGCAAACTTCATCCCCCTCTCTCCCCCAAAAGGGCCCATAACCATACAAGGAGAATGTAGAGTCCCTGAAATCACAGACACTCAGGTTAAAACAGCCCTCTACAAAGCCAAAAACACAGCATCAATGGGACCGGATGGTGTCCCAGGCTGCATCCCACATGAACTCAAAGATGAACTAACCCTCACCTAAACACACTGTTCAAACTCAGCCTCCCAACAGGCTACATACCCATAGAGTGGCACACAGCAACGGTTATTCCACTCCACAAAGGTGGAGCCACAACAGACCCCAGGAACTATCACCCTATAAGCCTGACTAGCTTGATCTGCAAGGCTATGGAGTGCATCATCATGGAACTCATTAACAGAGACATTGGGAACCTCCAAACACAGGACCCTACCTAGTTTGGATTTGTTAAGGGCAGATCATGCCTCCTAAACCTGGTGGACTTCTTTGAAACAGTTACCAAGGCTATAGACGAGGGAAAGGTGGTACACACAGCCTACCTAGACCTCGCTAAGGTCTTCGACACCATTCCCCATTCTGGTATTATAGGCAAGCTCACCAGCCTGAACATAAACCCCTACATCACAAGATGGGTTGCCAACTGGCTCACGGACAGAACCCACATGGTGAGAGTTGCAGGAGCTAGGTCCAACTCTAAACCGGTTACAAGTGGCGTACCCCAGGGCTCAGTCCTAGGACCCCTCCTGTTCGGCATATACTTCTCAGAGATACAGGCAAGCACAGGAGGACTATGGCTGACAAAGTTCGCAGACGACTGAAAACTAGGGGCTATAATTGACACTCCAGCTGACAGACATCCTCCAAAAGGGTCTCACTTAGATGGATACCTAGTGTCAAAATCATGGCCTCAAGCTAAATGCCAAAAAGTGCATAGTCATCCCCTTTGGAAAAAACAAAGTACCCACAAACTACCACATGGGTGGTAGTCCCCTAAATACAGAAGACGTAATAAGGGATCTGGGGACTCAAGTAGATAGTAATCTCACCTTTGATAATCACATTGCCAAAGTGGTTAGAAAATCCTTCTACGTGCCCCACCTAATCACAAAAGGGTTCGCATCCAGATCAAAAGAGGTCATTGTGCCCCTCTACTCATCACTCATAAGACCCATCATAGAGTACAATGCTCCATTTAGGATGTACCTTACAAGACAACTGCAACAGCTGGAAAGACCACAGAAGTACCACACCAAGAGGATCACTGGCCTCAAACAGGTGCCTTATGCAGCTCGATTGAAGAAACTCCAGTTGTACTCGGTTGCATACCGCCTACTCAGAGGTGATCTCTGCCTGACATACAAGGCCATGTCCAACCCAGAATTGATAGACATGCTCCACCTAATAAAAACCTTATCTCCTCGAGCCAAACGCTCTAGGGATCTAAACCTCACCACAACAATAAATAGGACTTGCTGGAGGGATAGATTCCTGTCGCAGAGACTTCCCATGCTTTGGAACAAGATCCCGAACTACATTAGGCAGAGCTCCTCGCTAACACTCTTCAAAAGAAACCTTAACGAGTGGATGGGAAACAGAAAGTTTACCCCGGGGATCACTTCAGTGGCTCTGCTGGACAGAGGCATAGGGAACTAATCTAAGGGGGCGGCGAAAGCCAACACATTCTGGCTAGGCTTATAAATGCCTTTGGGTGGGTAGCCTAATACCAACCTATGAACCTATGGAAACAATGACTACAATAATACCGTAATTTCAACATGTTTCTCTTGAACACATATACTGACTGCAAACCTGCACTAAGCACCTCTTGGAGATAATGGTATTGAGCTAAAGTCAGGAACAATTGAGGGACTGGGGCTTACCTCAGTAAAAACAAAGAAGAACAAATAAATTCTGCCCATGCTGTCCTTAGCATTCCAAGCTCTCCTCTTCTCTCTTTCTCTCACTGAAACAGTCTCCTCCCCCTCCATGGAACATGCAAGCAATCTGGAGTAAAGGAAATAATACACTCCTCATCCTAAAAATGAGCTGTAAATCTTTTTTATAAAAGGATTGCCTAGCTACAATGTCTTGCAATAGTCCTGTCCAATGAAAAATGGGTACTTTTTTGTTATCGGGGCAACACTTTCAATGCGATTGATCAGCTGTAATCCAGTTCCTTAACATGTCTGTTAACCACATATCTGTAATAATTATTTGTTTTAATAATAAATTTAAAAAATAGAAGTTATTTTTAAATTTTACATACATCTAGTTAATAGATGTATTAAGGTAGTAGATTACAGCTGAGCGATCGTGCTGAAAGTGTTGAAAGAGAGAAAGTAAAAATTAACTAAATACATCAAATTTGGATAACGTTTTTTTTTTTTTTAAATAGTCATAATAATCTTTGTACATCCTAATAACAGTTATTGCCATTGTCAGTGAAGCCTAGCTAAATCAGTAGCTGACGCTTTTACAAAAATACATTTAATGCTGAACAGCTGTTCCGTGATTCTCATTGCATCTTGGCATCTGCAGGATGCCAACTAACTGTAATTACAGATTTGGATTAGGACTTTATGAAGAATATGTTTTATAGTATGCATATTCTGCATATATGGAGAAATACATTTAATAGTATGCATATTATGGAGAAATAGATTTGTTTTTGTTTTGTTTTTTTTACTATTCTGTTATTGGGCAGACACTTTCATTGCAGTTGCTGTGCTCCAAATCCATTGTCAAACCATGTATTTTTGATGATAATCTTAACAGGTGTGTGTAAAATAATTAAATGGATAATATTTTAAAAGAGAAGCTGTAACACACCTGTTAAGATTAACCTCAAAAATACATGGTTTGACACTGGATTCGGAGCTCAGCAACCGCATTGAAAGTGTTGCCCCGATAATGGAAAATTACCTAAAAATGTTTATATCTTCTTCCTTTTCAGTACTATGGCATATGTCACCACACTGTCTGATATTCCAGCCAGCCTCAATGCTGATATATGCAGACCTGACCTAACAGAAAGTACTCACAGCCTGTGGTATTCCAGCCAGCCTCAATGCTGATAGATACAGACCTGACCTAACAGAAAGTACTCACAGCCTGTGGTATTCCAGCCAGCCTCAATGCTGATACATGCAGACCTGACCTAACAGAAAGTACTCGCAGCCTGTGGTATTCCAGTCAGCCTCAATGCTGATACATGCAGACCTGACCTAACAGAAAGTACTTACAGCCTGCAGGTCTGGTCTAAATTAATTCAGCAGTTACTCAAACAAAAAAAAAAAACTTGGGTTTGTGGCTAGTCTCTTTCTTGGCTCTTTAACCTGCTGGATTACAAGCCAGAGCCAAACTTATAGTAAGGCTCGAGCCAAGCTCGAGCTCTGGGCTGCCCACTTCTAAAGCTAGCTAATTAGTGGGAGGAGCTGAGAAACAGTTTTCTTATTTAAGATATTCACCTACATTCATCTCCACCTACAAGAGCTTTGACTTTAAAACCACTGTTTGACTGCACTGATTTTTGGGTTTTTATTCTTGTTGTACCTCTAAACATGGTGTTTTTTTAGCTGCCTGCCCCTACTGTAAATTAGTCTCTGGAAGCCCCTCTCAGTGCTAATTCTCCTGGGCAATGATAGCTCGAACTGATAAGGCACTCCCATATGATTATTAAAGCTTGAGCTAGCCTCTGTTTCACGTCAACCCATTTCAATTAATGCACACTGCCATAGAAAGAGTGTTAATCTGAATTCTGTACTGCTATTTTTCTGCATTGTCCTTGCTTTAACCAAAATTCAGCTGTTTCTATGTTTAACTTGGTCTGGGGCCTTAGTCTTGTAGTATCCCTGATGGTGGTGGGACAATTGTGAGCTGCTGTAAGATCTGAGCCTCATTTATTTAATTTCTTATTTATTTCATTTCTACTGCATTTTACTGTTTGTATTTTACTTGGTCTGGTGGCCTTAGTTTTGTGGTATCATTCACAGTAGTGAGAGAATTGTGAATTTCTGCAGCATATGAGACTCATTTATAATATTTCTACTGCATTTTTACTGTTTGCATTTTCCTTAGTCTGAGCATCTTGGTATCATATAATATATGTATTATATGTAATATGTCATATAATTGTAAGAGAGTTTTGAATTACTGCAGGATCTGAGCCTTAGACACACACCAACCCACACAACCACACACGCTTACACGTATTTTCACTGTTACTGATTGGATTTCTCTCTAGCTCATCTCCTATAACCTGTGCTGAGCTATGCAGCAGGGGTTTGCAGTGCCCTGTATAGACACAGGCACCATTTGAAATTTCCCAATTAAAACTATGTCCGCTACTTTCTCAACTATCTATCTGAGTGTATTGCAGCAACATTGCACACTGAGAAGCATTATCCCAAGAGTGTTGTTTTAGATAAATCCTAGACCTCTCCCCCCAGCCCAAAAAATCCAGTTTTAGTTATGAACCCCTCTTGCACTGCCCTTCATAAATCACAAAAAAAAATGATCCCCAGCCACTTTCCTACTACCTCTGTGGTGGACATGGGCATCCTGTGAAAATGTAGCAATTGTCTCATGTTTACTGACAACTGCCTCATTGTCAAGCAGACTGACACAGTGTGCAAGAGATGTAATTACACTATGTCTTTGGAGGCAAAGTGCATTAGTTATTGCCTATTGGATTATTCATTATTGTACAGCTATAGATCGGTCATGTTGTGCCTGGTGAGGAGTGAAAGAAATATTTCCATTTGTCCGATCTGATGACCTCTCAGGAACAAGATCTATTTCTCACAATAGACATGGATATTTCTAAACACACACACTACACTTACTATGGATGGATGTCTCTAAACACACACACTACACTTACTATGGATGGATATCTCTAAACACACACACTAAACTTGCTATGGATGAATATCTCTCTACACACACACACACACACACACACACACACACACACACACATTACACTTGCTATGGATGGATATCTCTAAACACACACACTACACTTACTATGGATGGATATCTCTAAACACACACTACACTTACTATGGATGGATAGCTCTAAACACACACACTACACTTACTATGGATGGATATCTCTAAACACACACACACACACACACACACACACACACACACACACACACACACACACACACACACACACACACACACTACACTTACTATGGATGGATATCTCTAAACACATGCACACACTACACTTAATATGGATGGATATCTCTAAACACATGCACACACTACACTTAATATGGATGGATATCTCTAAACACACACACATTACACTTACTATGGATCAGACACATAAACTCATATATAATGAGGATCTTTAATGCAATTTGCCCAAAACTCAAAGGCTTCCCATACTCTGTCCTCAGCAACCTTAGAAACAGTCTACAAAGACAACACACCCCAAGACACATGCAACCGCATCTCACAATGTCTCAGTCTTTAAGCCCTTAAGGCAAATAACACACAATGCAACATATTGGTCATTGAAAACTCTATTGTGAAACACACCAATGCCCCCCTCACCAGGCTGAGCAAGTCAGTTACCTATCAGGGGCAAGGATATGCCAGATCACTTGTCCTCAGGACATTGAACCATAATTGCTCTCTCATAGTCTGTGTGGGTCTTAATGACTGAAGATGTACCTCCCTGGCTATATGAAGACAGACATGATAGAGCTTTCAGATTATGTGTCCCAGGGAGATATGAAACTAGCCTAGCTCTGAACATTCTACCTTCACCAAGGATAATGCCACAATATGAACAGAAGATGAGTGATTTTAACAATTGGCTTAGTTACCAATGTCATTCTAAGGGGCCCCGATATTTGTCAGCTTGGGAGGACATGATCAACAGACCATACTGCTATGGCAGGGATGATCTGCACCTGTCTCCACTAGGCTTCTGGATATCGGCCAAAATATTATCCACCCCTATAGTGCCTTTTTTATGGAATGCCAATCTGATAAACCTTCAGAAACAGTAAATTCTACTCCAGATAAACTATAAAGTGTTACTGCTCAAAACATAGAGTTTCAACAAAAAGCTCTGCTCTTGGGAAGTGCTCCTCACCCTTGAGAGTGTTAACATCTGTGCAGTTACTGCAACATGGTTTAAAACTGCAGAAGGCTAGTATGACTTTTACATATATATCACACAAGATGGGATAAGATGTGGAGGTGTATCAGTATACAAACAAGTAAGCCAACCTCAAAATTGGTCAAACAATGTGACATGCTTGAGCTACTCCATGTCCAGCTAACCTTAGGTAAAGTCATATACCATATAATTTTTAACTATAGGTCTCCATCTATAACCCAGGATAACTATACCACATACTTGAATGTACTGGAGTCACTCACCATAAACTGGGATACACACACACACACACACACACACACACACACACACACACACACACACACACACACACACACACACACAAAACCACTAACATGCAGGTTCAAAGATTCCTGGATTCTGTCAATGCAAACACCTAGGTGCTTGTTTGCATACTTACTAGGGGTGCAAATATCCTGAAACTGGTACTCACAAATAGGGAATGTTGCACACCCCCCTAGTGTAATGTCCTAACTAGTCAGATTAGATCACAAAGCAGTCAACCTTGAAATTAATATGAAATCTTTAAGCTCTTTTCCAAGGTTAACTACATCATAGCTAAATTCTAAGCATCCAGACTCAGAGAGCACCATTGCCCATGCAGAAGTGTTTATGGAAACCCTGTAGAAGCATGTAAATAACTGCATAGAAAAAGCAGTAGTAAACTAAACTACTAAACTCAGGACAAACTCCAAAAACAACCCTCTTGGTGGACATCAATATAAATAGGTTGTATGACAAAAGAAATAAAATCTTGTCAGAAAATAGGAATGGCAATGCCCAACAGACAAGAAAACTCCCTCATTAGTGTCAACAAGCAAATCAAGGGATTAATCAAATCCAGTAAAGCCAACTTTGAATCAAAAATAGCCTCACAGGCTAAGGATAACCATAAGGCAATAAGGCACCAATGTCCACACAATATATATTTATTGAAAAACTAAAGCTTTTGAGTCAAATGCTCTTTATCAATACATACATATATATATATATATATATATATATATATATATATATATATATATATATATATATATATATATATATATATATATATATATATGTGTGTGTGTGTGTGTGTGTGTGTGTGTATATTGTGTGGACGTTCATGCCTTGGTTTATTTGTTTTGTTGCATTTGGACGTTCTGAAGCACGTTTAGCTGTTTTTCTTGCCCTGCTGTATTGATAACCTTAAGACATTTTTCAGTTATGTGCACAACCGTAAGGGGAGCACCCAAAAGTGTGCTGAACTAGTAGCAAACGCAACTCCCTATACTGAACGAGGGGATATAGAAAATATGCTGATCTATAAATTTAGCTCCAATTTCAACACCCCATCACCCCCAGTTATACCCCAGGAAATACCCTCAACCATTTTCCCCCAACTAACAGTAAAGAACAGGTCCTCACTGCACTCTCCAAAGCTAAAATACTGCATCAGTGGGTCCTGATAATATCCCAGGATGCCTTCTAAAAAGTTTGAAACACAATCTGTCAGGCCCACTAGAATCTCTGTTCAGCCACAGCCTCTAGACAGGCTTCATCATTAGGGGATAGAGGACTGCAATGGTCATCCCTCTATACAAATGGGGGGACCTCCCATGAACCCATAGAACTACAGACTCGTAAGTTTGCCTAGTCTCAAATGCAAAGTCATGGAAAGAATTATTATGGATATGCTAAATAAGGACATAGAAAACCTACAAACACTGGACTCTACCCAGTTTGATTTTGTCCAAGGTTGGTCATACCTACTTAAACTGGTGGACTTCTTCAAGAAGGTCACTAAAGCTATGGACCAGGCCTAAACAGTGCATGCTGCCTACCTCAGCTTGGCCAAGACATTTGACACAATACCTCATTTCAGCATTATAGATAAACATACAAAATTAGGCATAAAGCTATATGTCACTCAATGGATAGCCAGCTGACTCAATTCTAAGACACAAGAAGTTAGTATAGGGGAATCCACCTCCACAAAGAGGCCAGTCACTAGCAGAGTATCACAAAGATCAGTGATGGGGCCTCTCTTTTTTGATATCTAATTCTTTGAAGTCAAGCAAAACATTAACAGCCTCTGTCTGACCATGTTTGCAAATGACTGCAAACTAGGCATGGTCATTAAATCCTATAAAGACACAGATACCCTTGAAGAGGGCATGACACAGACAAGCAACTGGTGCCAGAGCCATGAACTAAAACATGTGAAAAAATGCATAAAGACTACCATTTGGAAAGACAGCCTCTGCAAATTACCACATTGATAATATACCACTAAATGTACCACTAAATGTAGACCCAGTGATCAGGAAATTGGGAACACGTTGATATTAATTTTCCCTTTGACCATCACGTCTATTGTGAGAAGAAAATCATTCCATGTCCTCCACATTCACATAGTCTGCTAACTAATAAATATAGATACTTTCTGATCATGTTTCTGATGTGTGATTATGAAAAACTTAGTGGCCTCTGTAGGGAATTATAAGCAAACTTTCATTGACACAGATACTGCTCTGTATAAGCCATATTGAATTGATCTTGAAACTAACTTGTAAGACTGCGGTGGTGGTGCTGCGGTAGCATTGTCGCCTCACAGTAAGACGTTGTCCTGTTCAATTCTCAGCTAGTGCATCTTCTGTGTGGAGACATGCATGAATGGGCATACCTTCGTTGAAGGTTGTGTGTCAGGGCTGGCAACTCGGCACTTAAAAATCTACTGCTAATCATTAGCGGACCGGAGTTCCGCTGTGGTGACCCCAAACCGGGAAAAGCCGAAAGACACAACAAAATGTAACTAACTTGTGCTTTCACACATAGCCTGCCTTCTTATCCCCCCAAAATAGTCAAATTCTACATACTTCTCAAAGCTACGATTTAATGAAAATGAAAGTACAAATGAACCTAGTGATGTATTTCATCTTGCTGCTGTCAGACCCCCATACACACACATATACATACATCTGTGTGTGTGTGTGTGAGTACTGTGTCTAGCTCCTCCATCATGCCAAAGTAATGGCCATTTGATTACAATCACTTACATTTCTTTAGCTTTCATGCACAGACTCTCTCTCCCACACTAAATAAATAGCCACTTCTCATGATCATCTAAAATGTGTGATCGTCTAAAGCAAAAAATGATCTTCACAGTAATGTATATCAACTTACCACTACAGCCAGCCCACCTTAAAACAACCCTCATAATAAATATTTATATCTATATACATAAACACACATACACACACACACACACACACACACACACACACGCACACACACACACACACACACAAATATATATATATGTATATAGATTCATAGGTTCATAGGTGTGTACTAGGCTAAAGGCCCTGGGGCCTTTACAAGCCTAGTCATAGGATTCCCCTGGCATCGTGCCACTCAACCTAGTTCCCAGTGCCTCTGTCGAGTAGAGCCACTGGAGTTATTCCCAGGGTGAATTTTCTGTTTCCCATCCACTCATCAAGGTTTCTCTTGAAGAGGGTCAGCAAGGTGCTCTGCTTGACATGTATGGGAAGTCTATTCCATAGGATGGGCAGTCTCTGGGTTATGAACTTGTCCCTCCAGTACGTTCTGTTGATTGTGGTAATGAGGTTGAGATCTCTGGAGCATGTGGTGCAGAGGGATTGGGATTTCTTTAGATGTAGCATTTCTAGAGCTGGGTCAGACATGGCTTTGTAAGTCAAGCAGAGATCGCCTCTAAGTAGGCAATATGAGACAGAGAATAGTTGAAGTTTTTGTAGTCTGTCCATATAGGTCAAGTGTTTAAGGCCTAGGATCCTCTTTGTGGGCTACTTTTGTGGCCTTTCCAGTTGTTGCAGGTGTTTAGTGAGGTACATGCCAAATGGGGCATTGTACTCAATGACTGACCTAATGAGGGAAGAGTAGAGGGAGACAATGACCTCTTCCTTCCTGGATGCAAAACTCTTAGTGATGAGATGTGCACCATAGAAGGACTTTCTGACAACAGTGGCAATGTGGTGATCAGAAGAGAGGTTGCTGTCAACCTGTGCTCCCAGATCTCTTATAACGCCTTCTGCATTCAGTGGGCTACCATCGATGTGGTAATTCATGGGAACCGGCTTTTTCCCAAAGGGGATAACAACATATTGTTTGGCATTGCGCTTAAAGCCATGGTTCTGACACCAGTCTCAGTGAGGCCATTCTGTAGGATGTCAACATCACTTGGGAAGTTAATAATAGCTCCCAACTTGCAATTGTCTGCAAACTTTGTCAGCCAGAATCCCTTCATGTTGGCGTGGACTTCAGAGAAATAGATACCAAACAGGAGAGAATCCAGGACCGAACCCTGTGGGACTCCACTCGTGACTATTCAGCAGTCTGACTTTGTGTCAGCTACTTTCACATTGTGGGTTCTTTCTATGAGCCAGTTTGCAACCCACCTAGTGATATAGGGGTTGATGCCTAGCACAGTGAGTTTTTCTATGATTCCTGAGTGGGGAATGGTATCAAACACCTTGGCCAGATCAAGGTAGGCTGTATGAACCATCTTGCCTTCATCCACAGCTCTAGTGACTGACTCAAAGAAGTCCACCAAGTTGAGCAGACATGATCTACTCTTCACAAAACCAAACTGTGTGGGATCCAGGGTTTGGAGATTCCCTATATCCTTGTTTATTAGGTCCATGATGATGCATTCCATAGCTTTGCATATCAGACTCGTCAGGCTAATGGGAAGATAGTTCCCAGGGTCTGTAGTTACCCCTCCTTTGTGGAGAGGGATGACTGTAGCAGTGCGCCATTTGGTAAGGACAAAGCCTAAGGTGAGGCTGTGACTGAACAGGGTACACAGGTGAGGTGCCAGTTCACTCTGTAGTTCATGTAGAACACAGCCAGGGATATTGTCGGGTCCTAAAGAAGCTGTATCTTTGGCCTTAGACAGTGCTGTTTTAACCTCTGCAGCAGTAATACTGGGTGCCTGGTAATCTACTGGTATTGTAATTGGTACTTTGGGTGAGGCAAGAGGATAAAGTTGGCTCAGAATCTTTCGGCCAGTATATTGGTAATATCTGGCTTGGTATAGGAGGTACCGTTGTGCAGTACCTTAGAACAAATCTGGATATTGCCATGGGGATTCTTTACATAGCTATAGAAGGCCTTGTTGTTGTCTTTACTGCCTGCTGCAATTCTGTTTTCATAGCTAGCTTTAGAGAATTTGATGAGGAATCTCAACTTTTTGTTGAGGCTGATAAGGAAGTTTTTCCAGTCTTGGGACTTCACATTATTCCGCATAAGTTTCATCCTTCTGTTGTAGAGTTATTTTATGGCAGGGGACCACCAGATTGGCTTTTTTCTTTGGAGGGAAAAGTGTCAGTTCTATTGGGTATGGCGAGATCCATGCATTTGTGTACGTGTTCGGACAGTGCATTGGTGTATGATTCGGCAGTCATACAACTATTTTCCATGTGCATGGGTGCCATGAAGTTAGCCACCTCTGTTTTTAGGAGCCCAGAGTTAGCTTTGGAGAAGTTTTTCATGGTGGTTACCTTTGCGGGGTTGGGGGGATGGGAGAGATGTGGATTTCCAAGGTGATTAGTTTGTGGTCGTATCTAACCAGGGAGGAGCCGACTATTGGTGTAGAGCAATGGTCGCCCATGTTAGTAATGACCAGGTCAAGGATGTTGCTACCTCTAGTGGGGGTAAGAATGAGCTGGTCCAGGGCATTGGATTTAATGATCTCCAGGAAACATTGGGCAAGTGTATTGGTACATGAGTAGTTTTCCCAGTTAATGGAGGGGTAGTTGAAGTCACCTAGTATGAGGATGTTAGGTTGGACCCTAATATTCTCCAGTGTGCTTAGGAATGTGGAGTGTGAGGCTTGCAACATGGTTGGGGACCTATAGCAAGCTACGACTTGAATCACTGTCTTACCCAGTGTTAGCTGCACCAGACGTATCTCTGATGCGTTATGTTGGGCTACCAGTCTGGAGGTGTGCACATCCTTTATAAATATAGAAACACCACCACCTTTGGAGCTTCTGTCCAGGTTCTGGGGCCAAAAGGTGTGGAAAGAGTTATAGTCTGGTATTGTAGGCATGCTTTCTGCTGCCTTGAACCAGGTCTGTGTTACAGCACAAATTTTGATGTTCTCCATTTTAAGGAGTGCATTTTGAGATTTATACTTCTAGAATTGAGCAGCATGACCCTCAGATTGCATTTGTTTGTAGCTGTTACAGTAGTAATTTGGTCTTTTGAACACCACCTAAAAAAGGCACTATAGGAGTGGCAAGAGCCTTGGCCAGTATCCAGAAGCCCAGGGGTGACAGATGCAGGCTATCTATGGCAAAGTATTGAGGTCTGTCAATCATGTCATCCCAGGCAGCGAGCTACTGGATCCCCTTATTGACACCAGAAACTTAGCCAATTATTGAAATCTGTCATATTCTGCTTGTACTGTGGTATCATTCTAGGTGATGGTTGGATGCTGCTCAGGGTTAGGGTCATACCCTCTTGGGCTACATAATCTGAGAGCTCCTCCATGTCTCTTTTCATGTAGTACAGGGAGGTACGTCTCGGGTCATTCACATCCACATGTACAATGACTGAGTCATATTTGTACCTGTTATTGAGGGACCTCAGTGTGTGCGTTATGTGGCAGATCCTGGCACTTGACAGGCAGCTGACTGTTATTTTCTCCTTATTCAAGCTAGTGAGTGGGACATCAGTGTGTCTCAATACTGATTCACCTATGACTAGTGTGTTGGGCATGCTGGTTTGCCTTAGAAGCTTTGGTTGAGTGGCACACTGTTTAGAAGAGTTATGTGTCTTGTGATTAGTGTTGTGTTGTGGTGGTCAAGTGCATTTCTGCCTTGGAGGTCTCTGCTGTTTGGGTAGATTTTTATTGAGAGCCTCCACGAAAGTGGATGCATGGTTTGTGTTTTTATGTGAAGGCAGTGCTGGTATGTGTTCTGGAGGGCTATGTGTTCCATGTGGTGTGGTGCAAGTGTTGACCTTCTCATCTTGACCAGCTATTCCAGTCTTGGCTGGAGAGTGCGTGGCTTCCAGTTTCGATATATAAGTGCATCTCTCAAAAGTCTGAGTATTGGGAGGTAAGAGAAGAGTGTTGTTGGTGTACATGAGGCAGTTGCTACATTGCCTCAGAATGCCCAAGTTCACCAGGTTAATAGGAGAAAGTGCAGGGAACTGACCTTTAGACATGCCTGGAGGGGTGGGCATTAATATTAAGTACTGGAGCTGTTTCCATGTAGAACGTGTAGTGCTGATAGCACTTTTGTGTGCTACAATAATTGCTACAAGAAGTCTGGTAAAGTGCTAGACTAATAAGCTAGTAAAAGTGCAGGAGAGGAGAGAACTAGCAGATCTAAGGGAAAAACTGAAGAGCAGACTATATATATATATATATATATATATATATATATATATATATATATATATATATATATATATATGTCAATTTTCTGAAAACCAGAATACTGAAAGTCATAAAACTGAATGTACAATATTGGAATGTCAAAATGTTGAAATCAAAATACCTTCTCCCCTACAAGTGTAAAGACTTGGACGTGCCTACTCCTGCAGAACTCATGTATGTTAGAGCTAGTTTCAGTAACAAGGGTGTGATATTTGTGGACTGGGTGTGTACTGGCACAGTGCATATGTCTAGTGCATGTATACTATTAGTAGGTATTTTGAGTTCGATGTAAAGTTTCAACATTTTGACATTTCGGGATTTTGCATGGATTTCAAAATACCACGATTCATTATGTTGTTACATACCCATTACAGATGTAGATAGTTCAATCTGCCAAATGTACTGCTGTTTCATTTTACCAAATGCATGCCTTATCAATTGCAGGATTTACCAAAAGGAGGAATGCCAAATATATGTGTCTAGCAGGGGGAGTGCTTTTGGGGTATGTTAAGTGGTTATGTCTGCTAATCTTGATAATTTAAGACATACTGAAAGTTTTGGAGTTAGGAATGGGAATGTGTGTATGTGTACAAGTGGTCCAACCATTAGAATATGTTTATTAGAAAACAACTGAGCTCCCAAGCCACTCAGCACTCTTATCAGTGTTACAATTAAAATGCATTCACTCACTATTTAAAACCAAATCCAGCCTATCAAAGTAGTTGTCACAAACGCATGACTTAGAGCTGTATAAAATCACATGACAGAATAAAAATCACATGAAGAGAATCAGTAATGAATAATGAATGATGAATAATAGCAGCCCACTAATATATATATATATATATATATATATATATATATATATATATATATATATAAATGAGAAAAATTAGAGTCCTGAGTGGCTTGAAATCTCTGTTGTTTTCTAATAATCATATTCTAATGGTTGGAACAGAGGTTTATTACTTTTGATACTGCTTTTTTGCCATTTTGGTCCTTTTGGCCACATTTCTGCCTTTTTATTTTCTTGTGTGTGTGTGTGTGTGTGTGTGTGTGTGTGTGTGTGTGTGTGTGTATATATATATATATATATATATATATATATATATATATATATATACACACACACACACACACACACACACACACACACACACACAAGTAGATCCTGTTTTGGGCAGTATGTACGGTTATCACGGTCTACAGATGTAGCCAGAAAAAAATACTTGCACGAGAAATCATCTCTGAAGATTAGTTTGTCTGTGCCTCTTGGCAGTCTCTTTGTTAATTGGCTATAGCTTCTCAGGTAAGGATTGATACTGGTTGCTGTCAGCTCAGTTAATACATAAAAATAATGAAAGTGCTACAAAGGATCAAAACCAGGGGCATTTCTAACACACTTAAAGTAAATACAAAAACATGCTTGGAATCAACATGTATTTTCTGAGCAACAAGTGAGAAACTCTGATGTCTGGTATTACTCACTGACTGTAGTCCTCAGTGATTTACCAGAAAATCAAAACATTTATTTGGGATGGGGAAAATATGAGGCAATATGAAGAATAGTCTGCAAAATTCTGGGCAGTTGAGAGGTATGTTGCTGTGCATGTCTGGTTACTATGCTAGAGGGTCAGAAGTGAGGATTTATGGTAATGAAGAGGTAATAAAGCATTATCAATAGGATTCCAATATATATCATCTGCTAGAACACTTATTGTTCTATTTTGTAACATATTTTCAATAAGGGTTTTATGAAGGTACATACTAAAATAGATATAGCTTTCTAAGTTATACTTATTTGTAATTGAATATATTGCTATACAAGTAGTTATCATGTCTTACTATATTTAATAATTTTAAGTAATATTTAATACACTTAATTTTGGTACCTACATTTTTAACTTTTCTAATTCCTCATTTTGATTAAAAAATAGAATTTCTTAATGAAGGTCAGCTGCCATTGTGTTTAATATTCCCTTTCTCAATTTCAAGATTTCTTGTAAACATGAGATACTGTGGTAGTCCCACACTGGATTGTTTCTTTACCAATATTTTTTTCAGTGCATTGAGCCAGTAAAGAAGGGCTTCTGAATAGTAGTAATAAATAAACAAATTCATAAATCTTTCTATAACATGAGATTTGATTCTTCTGTCACTTGGACTAATGGTCATTATTTGAAAACACTCACCTATTTAAAACAGCTCACCACCCCCTTGTCTTTGTAACTAGGCATGTTTGTTTTAATCCAACCCTTTTGTCTGTTGAGACATCAGTGGAGTTGTTATTGAGTTATTTCCATCAGCAAAATCTGACTGATACTAGAGAGTAAAGAAGCACAGGAAAGATAACAAGATCAACTTTCCTTTCCAAGTTTCCCAGCATTAATTTTAGTTCAGACTGAAAATGGCAGCAGCATCATAATTAGTAACTTGTAATGACACGTTAGTAAATCATAGCCTTATTTTGTTTTGTTCTGTCAAGGGCTCATCTAGGGTTAAATGTCTGAAGGTTGAAGTCACTTGAGACTGGTGTTTTTACTCTGTGAAAGTCAAGCTCACTGGGTTATTTTTAACTCTTTGCTATAGATGGGCAGTGATGAAACGAAATAGAAATGTGAATGGAAGCTTTAGGCATACAGAACCGCGAGTATCAGAAATACATGGACGTCATCTGACAAGATCAGCTAAAACAATAGGTAAGAAATTACAACAAATATTATTGGTAAATTTCAACTTACATAGAGATCACTTAATGACTTTTCTGATGCAGTGTGTATGCTAATCATTAATCTATTCCAGTAATATGTTTCCTTAACTGCCCAGAACAAATAGCTATACGGTAATCTGTACCTAAACCTCATATTAATGAGCAGGATGTACGACCTTTAATAAATAAATGAGCACACTACATAGGTGTACCACATAGGCGTACTACATAGGTGTACTACATAGGCGTACTACATAGGTGTAATACATAGCACTTGCTGTGACTGCTGTTTGTGTTCTGTGTATGATTCTGTAAACATTGGCCTTTATCAGGGAATTCTGAATATTTATCTATTTATTTATTTATTTATTTATTTGATATTTCTCTACCGGGGAAAGTCTGATTGGGCCTGAAAGTGACCATTTTCAGTGGAGGCATGTGGAGAAAAGCTCCACAATCACAATATTTCAAAAATCAAGCACAGATATTTTAAATCACAAAGTATCATGTTACATTGTAAAAACAGTAAGTACAGATATTTTAAATCACAAAGTATCATGTTACATTACAAACACAAGAGTGAAAGAATGTTGTATTGAGGAAAAATAGAACATATGCCTCATAGTAGAGTGCAATGAAAATAAGAGGTGAAGCGAATATGTGAAGGAAAATTCAATAGTGATATTATTTGTTACATAGATTCGTATGTGGTAAATGAGACCTGAGACATTTCTAAGATATTTAAAGAGATATCAGAGATTACATGATGACAGCGAGTTGAAACTGAGTGATGTCTTAGTATGAGAGAGATGTTCACAGTATGGTTATAGAAGGATGGAGAGAAGGAGGTTATAAGAAGAGTGCAGGGTAGGGTGTCTTCTGGTAGCTTAGATGAGTAGGGAGGAAAGAGGTACAGAAAGGCCTGCAGCGATGAATTAAATAAGGTAAGGTAGTCAGGAAAACAAAAGTAATGGCAAAGGAGTGGAGTAGGAGGCTGGTGAAGGTTGTAAGTGTGATCAAGGTTGAAGGGGTGAATGAAATATAGTGAGTAAGTTCAGCCAGGACTGCCACAGGAGCAGGTCCAAGATTTTGTAAGGTATTCTTTTAGGGAGCATGTAAAGGTGGGTATTTTAGAAATAGTTCTGGTGGTTAGAGGTAAGGCGTTCCATTTTTTTTGCTACTGAGTACAAGTATAGGCTTTCTAAGGGGGATTTATTCAGTTTATTCATTTTAAAAAGTTGTTTGTCTTCTGATCTAATAGTTCTTTTTGGAAAATACTTGACGATTAAAGAGATAAGAGCTTGGCAGTTTGTGTATGATTTTATATACTGTTGTAAGTTTAATGCAGGAGAGGTGGAGGGGTAGTTCCAGCCAGTTAAGGGTATGCAGAGCTTTACAGTGACGGGTAAAGGAGGATTAATTAGTAGCAAATGTGGTAATTTTGTTGTAACAGCTTTTGTTTTTTTTAATGGAAGATTGTAAATTGGTTAGAATTGGTGCTCCATAGAGTAAGGAGTGCAGAAGGTAGGTTTTGGCTAGAGTAATTTTTGTGGGTGTGCTCAGAAAATGTTTCTGCATGGCATGCCTAGTTTTTGATGGGTTTTCTTGATACTGCTTTTGATGTGGAGGTCAAATTTAAGATCTATTATGACTCCTAATATTTTGGTATGGTGGACTAACTCGATTTCGTGCTGTTTGCCGAAAAGATTTTGAAAGATCCTTTGTTAGTGGGGTGAGTTTATGGACTAAAGAGGAGGAGTTTGGTTTTTTGGGGAGTTGAGTAGGAGTTGTGCTTTTGTAAGCCAGGTTTCAATGGAGATGACAGCTTGTTGAGTGATTTCTTGCAAGTGAGTTTAAGTCTTTGAAGAGCAGATGATGGCAGAGTCATCTGCATATTGAATCAAGGTGCCGTCAGAAAAAGATAAATGTAGCTTATTGATAAAAATATTAAACAGTAGCGTACTTCTCAACCTCTTAGAGCAAGAAATCTGGACAAAGCTTAAAATAATGGGGGGACAGAGACCCAAAATTAGCACATATTTTAAATATTGCTGTTTTAAACTTAGAAAGTTGCTAGAATAACAGGTGTTACCATGCATTTTCTGAAGGATATGACATCTGTAACTCACATGTATGTCATTATTTAGTAACTTCAATCCTCAGTAGTGATTTGCCAGAAAATTACAAATTTTATGAGAAACAGTCCAAAAATCTGAGCTAAATGTGGACATTCTGCCAAAATCTGGGCATTTGAGAGGTATGAACAGTAGAGGGCCAACAATGGATCCTTGTGGGACTCCTGTGGAAGTGGGAAGATATGTGGAGATGGATTCTTGCCATTTTAAAGCTTATTGCCTGTTGGCAAGATAAGTAGAGAACCATTGTATAGATAGAGATGCTAGACACAGGGTGGGGAGTTGATTGAGGAGTTTAATGTGAGAGACCATGTCAAAGTCTTTTGATAGATCTAGAAATACTGCAGATACAAGTTTATTACATTTGTCAGCTTTATTGACAGTGTCTGTAAATGACAGTAATGCAGTAGAGAAGTAATGCTGTGGTCTGTCCGGAATCCATGCTGAGTATTGATGATTAGCTTATTTTTTAAGAGATAGTGGAGAAATTGTTGATGGGTAAATCTTTCAAGGATTTTAGAAAGGGGAGACAGGATGGCCATGAGACAGGATTTTGAAATGTCAGTGGAATTACCTCCTTTATGCGATAGGGCAATATGTGCCATTTTCCACAAGTTAGGGACACAGGATTGTGTTATTGATCTATTAATAAGATTTATGGTTGGGTATGCTATAGCATCTGCAGATAGAGTTAGGTATTCTGGGGCATGGTTGTCAGCTGAGGAGCAACATGGTTTTACTTTACGTAAAAGTTTTTTATGAGAGTTATAGATATTGTTTGAAAGGTAAAGTGGGTGGAGTTGTCTGCATGCATACTGGAGAAGTTGCAGATAGGTGAGTTTTGTGAAGGAAATGTAGGGTCTATGGTGGGGGAAGTTGGCTGTGTGGAAGGGAGTGTGTTAAATGAGTTTGAGGTTAAATTGGCTATGCATTCTATGAAGTCTGTATTGAAACAGGTAGCTGTTTGAAGAGGGGGGAATGTCTAGTTATGGGCTGGGATTCTTTTTTTTGTACCTGGGCCAATGAAAGATGATATGGAGGACCAGAGTTTTTTAGGGTTGTTCTTATGGCTATCTTGTAGCAGAGTATAATAAGACTTTTTATCACTATTAACCTGTTTCTTGGCTTGGTTTTGTAGCTGTCTGAATAGTTGCCAATAGTTGCCATTTTTATTCTTTTGCCAGTTAATTCATGCTTTGCCTCTGTCTTTCATAAGGAGTTTGTATTGGTTGGTGAGCCATGGGGTATGGCTGTTTTCAATTCTTTTTTACGCTGTGGGGTTAAGGTGTTAAGAATATTTAGAAATGCTGCATTGAAGTATTCAACTGCATCTTTTAAGGGGAGTCTGTTTAGGATGGACCAGTTTAGTTAACGGCTTTCAGAGATTCAGTGAAAGACTCCATGGAGAATTTAGGGAGATTACATGTAGGTTTGAGCTTATGTTCCTTTGTTAGCTGTGTAATACTCCTGAGGGTATAAACTGGCAGGTGATCACTTAATGTATCAGAGAGGGTAACTGAGAAGGTAAAATTAGCTGGATAGGTAACCAGAATCCAATTGAGCACAAATTGTTGGGAGTTATTTTTGCCATATCTTTTGGTGTATTAATAAGGTGAGTGAATGGTGGTGCTGCGGTAGCGTTGTCGCCTCACAGTTAGACGTTGCCCGTTCGATTCTCAGTTAGAATGTCTTCTGTGTGGTGACATGCATGAATGGGCGTTCCTTCGTTGAAGGTTGTGCATTAGGCCTGGCAAGCCAGTATGTAAAAATCTACTGCCAATCATTAGTGGACCGGAGTTCCACTGTGGCGACCCCTAACCGGGAAAAGCCGAAAGACACAAAAAAAACAATAAGTTGAGTTAATTCAAACAGGTTTTTGCTGTTGATCGCTGAATTTGCAAAGACTGCCAGTCAATGTTTACATCGCAGAGGAGGATAATTTAATTTGTGATTGTATCTGCTATCCAGGATAGTACGCCTTCAGGTATTAGAATGTTCTGTCCTGGGGGGATATATAGCACAGCAATGCATATGCTTTTGGCTCTATTAAGTTTTAGGAATGAGATTAGAATTTCTGCTTTTCAAAAGTTTGGTTTGTCCCTGTATAGGGAGTTACTGTGAGCATATTTGGGAAGATTATCACTTTTCCACCTGTTTTTTTATGTGTTCTATCGAGCCTAATAATACTATAACCAGGAGCTAATATTTCAGCATCTTGTATTTCAGAATTTATCCATGTAACTGTTGTGGCTAGGATGTCTGGGTTGTGTTGGGTCATCCAGGCATGAGAATCTGTAATTTTATTGCATACACTTCTAATGTTTACAGTGACTATTTTTAAACTTTTAGGATATATTCTATGGTGTGGGGTTTGATTGATACTGGGGTTAGGGTAGGTAGATGTCACCACACTGATGTATGGTTGAGAAAGATGTTCTGTTTTTATGGTTGTTTTAGCAGAGATGCATAGAAGCATTACCTTAACATTGGGACTGAAACGTTTTTGATATTTTGGGGTTACAACAGTGGAATGGTGTTATAGGAAATAAGCTTAAAGAAATTATTGAGTAGCTAGTGGGAAGATGGTTGATAGGTAACAATGAGTAATGGTTGAGGTGTGCTTATTTATTACTAGTATTTATTACTAGTACTGGTGGAGATGTCAAAAATGAGAGGAAGAGGAGGATGGATAAGGTGATACAGGAAGGAAGTAGCACGGTTAGAGTTGTAAAAATCTTGCAGTATGGTGAATTAATGAGCTGTGATAATAGAGTGGAGAATAAGTAGAATTTGATGGGGAGGGCACAGAGGGAGATTTGTGAAGGATGGCACAGTGGTGCAGTGGTAGCTTTGTCACCTCACACCAAGAGGTTCTCCGGTTCAGTTCTCAGCAGAGGTGCCTTTGTGCGGAGTCTGCATGTCCTCCCTATAGTCGTGTTGGTTCCGGTTTCCTCCCTCATTACAAAGACATGCGTCTGGAGCATTTCTTCCTGGGCCTCTGCTGAAAATTGGCTTTGTTCCAGGTTGGACTTTCCTGGTAAACAAATGTTAAATTAAATAAATCCAATTTAGAAGAGAATATGAATCTGTACTGCATTATAATGAGCAGCAGTGAAGGAGGACTGAACCATGACTAGTGATGTTTTCCCCCATCTGTGATAATTGTCACAATTACATAATGACCTTGATAAAGTATTAGCTTACCTTTTTAACAGAAATATGCCAATTCAGTGTTACAAGTGTGTGTTTGCTTATATGCATTTACATATGTGGTATCTTGGTGCAGTTTGCAATCCACCACTGATGCTGTGACACTGACACAGGTTGTCATCTGATAAATTAAGATATCTGTATTATGTCAGTATATTTACAGTTTACATTTCCAAAATACTTAGGGAAAAACAATGGTTGAAATTGTAGTTGATCATTACTACTCCATCTTCTCAAAACAGCCAGAGTGAAGAGCTGTTTTTAAAAGTGGTTTGTTATTAAGAAAATCTGTCACCGTCAGGCAATGTCAAGATATACGTAAAACAATGGAAAAATATATACAGATGGTTTCACCATACCTCTCAGCTTTACAGATTTTCACACAATGTCCAGATTTTTGCCTTATATTTTTGGTCTGTTTTTCATAAAATTGTGGTTTTCTGGCAAATTAATGGCAAATGATTAAATATTGAATTTATTTTATTTATTTATTTATTTTATATTTGTTGACCGGGAACGTCCGACTGGGTATATGCCCATCTTCAGTGGAGGCCCGGGGAGAAAAGCTCCATATATTCAGACATATGACATTTACATAATATGAGTACAATCTAGCATATCAGATGAAAAAAGAAACAGTATAATTATAGTAAAGACACAGTTTAGAAAATAATGACAGGCATTCTTTCAGGCTTTTCTAGAAAATAATGGCAGACATTTAAGTTTCAGACTTTATATCCTTCAGAAAATTCATGCTAAGGCAAAAACTGGTATTCTATCAACTTTCTAAGCTGTAAGAGCAATATTTAAAATTTGTCTCTATTTTTGGGTCTTTGTCCCACTTTTATTTATGGCTTTGTCCATATTTCTTGCTGTAAGAGGTTGAGAGGTATGTTTCACACCTGTCTATGCTTTTTTCATTAAGAATACAAAATTATTATAAATATGAGTAAATAAATAATGACAGGACTTCTAAAAATGTATTTTTTTCTCTAATACAAATGATTAACCAATACTTCATTTACTATGGCAGTGATATGAACTTTACTTATGTGGCTATTGTAAAATGAGGAGACTACATGAAAGTGTCACTAAAACTCAACATGCAGATTAAGAGATCTACCGCTGGTTCCGTGACAGAAGAATGTGAGAAACAAAGAAGGTTTTATAGTTTCATTTTAGCCAGAGTCTAGACTGTTGCATCATATTATAAAATCAATATTACTTTTGCAAGAACTGAGATGAACATGGAAAACTAGAAAACAACACATATGCTCTTTTTTATAATTCTGTTACATTGTCACTCTACAAACAGTATGTAGTTTTGTTTAACACATTATCACAAAAGTTCAAATAGAAGACGGAAAACTATAGTGATGTGCAATGGCAAAACTGGCAAAAGGGTAGACACTCCAGTACAACATTAAAAAAATGATATATAATCTTTGTCATAAAAAAATAAAATTGGATTAATGAAATGCTGTAGGCTGGCATGTTGGACAAAGGATTAATGCTTGAAATGTTAACAAGCTATTTCCTGTAACTAAGAGTACAGAGTTTGTTTCCCCCTTACTCCATTTGCATCCTGTGTGACTCTGAGCAAGTCTGTTAATCAGACAGTACACCTGCGTAATTCCCTGAAAAGGGACATGTCTGTAATGAAGCAAAGAACTGAGGGGTGTAAAACCCCAGGAGTAGAGAAAATGGTGTGACTTTAGTTGAGGGATGTGAATGAAGAATAAAGGCTTGGGTATATAGCTCCCCTGAATCAAGATCCCTTCCCTGCCTAGATAGATGATGATCAGATGATCAGGAGGAGACATTGAAGTCTGCTGAGACATCAGTGGGTACATTACCAAAGTGGAAACGTATTGGCACTGGAATCTACAATGATGGTGGTAATAAAATAGTAAAGTGGGTAATGTATTCTGCTGCAACAAATGGAGCAGCTAAGTTTTAATCTCATCAGCTTTCACATATGTACTTTCAGCTTCTTTGAAATCCATTTAATTTCTCAGTGCTCCAATGTTACCCTAAATAAGGAAGCAGACATCTTGCTAGATGGATTGTGCCTACATTTGCTGGTTGAAGATTGTATGGAGTAATGACTTTCAGGATCTGTGGAAGCACTTTTTCACATAGAGAGTTGGGGAACCCATGGAACAGACTACCAGAATGGGTGGTGGAAAGGAAACCCGATGAGGTATTCAACATACCATGAGACAGATGGAAAAGGGTAGGAACCTCATTTGTATATGCTAATAATCAGTAATGACATTGTATTTTACTATTTGCAGATTTCTTCATATAGTTATTATATAATATACTATAGATTATAATTTCCTCCTAGTCAAGCTGCCTTTCAGTTGTGGTATTTTCATTGTGTAACTTTAAGCTTTACAGTCTCCATTGTATAAAACTGACTATTTTGCTACTGGAGCTTTTCTCCCTGGGTCTCCACTGAAAAGGGTTATCACAGCCCCAGTTGGACCACCCTGGTCAACAAAAGCAATAAATAAATAGGGAAGGAGGGTAGATAGAATGTTAAGGCAATTGCAAGGACAGACTACACATGCTTACTGTTTCCTTCTGCCATTATGTAAATGTATTGTAAAAACAATGTCATTGAAAACAAAATGATGGATTCCATAGTAAAAAGTAATTTGTTCAAGAAGCCTATTTTGAAACAAATTCAGTAAAAGTGCATGAAACATAATCATACACATAATAATTCACTGAAATTCTTCTGCGAACAAAAGTCCCCATACCCCACATAGGACACAGCACCTGTCCACTATGATTCCTTGAGGCAGACAAAGTCATATCACAACTGAATAAACAATCACAATAGCTCAGGAACAACTACTCAGAACTAAGTTACAGAGCTCACACTCAAAACATGTCAGATTATGAGTAAGTAACACAAATTAAATAAATAGCAAAATGTCATTTTTTTGTAGGGATGCAAGCCCCCAACCCAATGTGAGGCGAGCAACATCCCTGTAACCACTTACTTTATTCATCTAATTCTGCAGCCCAAAGAAAGTTAATCACTGGCAGGTAGGGTAACACCTGCTCTACTCTTTCTATGGAAACATATAGACTGCAATAAGCAGAATTCATTAAAACACAAGCTGTAAGGCATCACTTTTATGTGATGAGAGAAACATTACATGAGCCATTGTGCTTTAGCAATTGTTGTACATGTTCAGCCTGTGATATGAGCATAGGACTGTATACTTCTCCCTCGCAACGTTAAGTTAGCCTTTTATCTAGCTCTAATTCCAGTGCATCCTTTACTCTTTATCCCACCCTAAACCCAACTCCAACATGAATTATTTCCACCCATGACAGCTGACCATTCAGCATTTCTTTCAGGGTAACATTAGCACAGGTTCAGTTTGATCAAAAAAGTTTCACCCAAAATCATTCTGCCCACATTCTCCTCACCTTGTAACCTACAACTGGATTTGTCTGATTAAATAACTAAATATATTAACTGGCAAGAGCATCTTAGTAAATACTGACTGCAAGCATGTTAACTTTTGAAAGAACTGGAATTGGGACCAGTGGAATCTCATGAGTTGTCAATATTAATAGAAGGAGAAACTAACAAGAAAGCATTTGAGAGCAATGCACTTCATATGTATTTATTTGTTTCCATTTGTTAACGGGGTTAATTTGGCTGAGCCAAATGTCACATGTTCAAACCATATGATCGGCTTTTCAAAATGTCAAACAATGGAAAACAACAAAAATCTACGATTTTGCAGGTGGTCAAGCCCCCACTGACCCCCCTGCATAATATATATATATATATATATATATATATATATATATATATATATATATATATATATATATATATATATATATATATACACCAACTCTGAGATCACACTATAGTGGGAAAAAAGAGTAAATTCCATGATCCCCACTGTACCATGACCTCCATTCAATAACCTCGCCATGTCAGAAAGTTGATCATATGGTCTCCATGACATTTAGCCTTCTTTTGACTCAATATAATGAACTGAAGTCATATTCTTCCCAAATATAATGTCATGATGAGAATACATGTTTACTTATTAGTCATAGAATCAAAGACCACCAGATCTGTGAAAATGTTAAAAGTTTTGCAGGACTGTTTTTCCAGCAACATATTCTTCTAATTGGCTATGTTATCAGGAAACAAAATCAGTTCTGTAGTTAAAGAAATAAAATCTACCATTATCAGTTCTAAATATTTTCACATAATAATGTAAACAAAAACATTTCTATCAATGCAACTCTTTGGGCTCCATTTATTCAGTTTGGCAATGCAATGCATACAACAGTGTCATTCTGTGATTTTGTCCTGAAATATGATTTAGTAGTCGCCATGTAAAATTTTTTTGGGACATAACTGGACAAGGCATAGGTAGGGTTAATTTGCATCCCAAGAACAGCATACAGATATTGATAGACCAGACACATTTAGTGAAACTTGTAGAGGAATCATTATTTTTGCCCTGATTGTCAAAGCACTCTTTAGAGTAGATTGTAAAAGATGTGGAAGTAACTTACAGCCTGTCTGCTGATTGGAAATCAGTGCCCCATCTGTGTCCACAGATTCTCTCCCACATAATAATAAGAACATGACTACAGTGTCGGATTGGAGCCCAGTATTGATTGCATGCATGTGTAGATCCCAACAAAAGCCACTGAACCTGCTTATTGTACTAGGGTAACAATGCAGTTTAGAAACATTCGAGGCAGTTGAAAAACATTAGGTTTACAAGACTTAATCTGGATATAGTCAGAGCCCTGTGACACTATATAATCATAACAATATAAGCAGGAATTGGGCAAAAAATCACTTTTAGGAAGATCACTGTCTGTCATTTATGAGAGGCATATACCTTTGCTTATTCACTGGATAGGATACAAGTGGAGGGTAGAGTAGGGATTCCAAGTAAAAACTCAAAACATATGGTGGGTGATTGGTTAACAAAGAAATGTAAAGACAAATTGATACAGTGACAAAAAAGCTGTCATCAGTTCAGTAAGAAGTGTGATGAAAAAGAGATTACTAGATTCTCAAGGATAACACTCACACCTGGCTAAGTCATAGATATTGCTTCTGGTGTTATGTACTGGTGGTATGTACTGACAGTATGTACTGATAGTATGCACTGGTAGTATGCACTGGTGGTATGTACTGGTAGTCTGTACTGATGGTATGTACTGGTGGTATGTACTGACAGTATGTACTGGTAGTATGTGCTGACGGTATGTACTTGGTAGTATGTACTGGTGGTATGTACTGACTGTATGTACTGGTAGTATGCACTGGTAGTATGCACTGACGGTATGTACTGGTAGTATGTGCTGACAATATGTACTTGATGGTATGTACTGGTGGTATGTACGATGGTATGTACTGGTGGTGTGTACTGACAGTGTGTACATTTGTTTCAGCCATGAGAGAACAGAAGAGCCCATTTATTCCACACCTTGTGTGCAATTAGATAGTTGTACTGGTAGTATGTGCTGATGGTATGCACTGGTAGTATGTAGTGGTGGTATGTACTGGTAGTATGTACTAGTGGTATGCACTGGTAGTATGTCTAAGTGGTATGTACTGACAGTATGTACTGGTAGTATGTGCTGATTGTATGTACTGGTGGCATGTACTGGTAGTATGTACTAGTGGTATGTACTGGTAGTATGTACTGGTGGTATGTACTGGTAGTATGTACAATGGTATGTACTGGTGGTATGTGCTGGTGGTATGTACTGGTAGCATGTAATAGTGGCATGTACTGGTAGTATGTACAACAGTATGCACTAGTGTTGTGTACTGACAGTGTGTACTTTTGTTTCAGCCATGAGAGGACATCAGGGCCCATTTATTCCACAACTTGTATGCAATTAGATAGTTACAGATGCCATGCTACATATAGAGCACCACTAGGTTGTTTAGCTCCTTACGCAGGATTCAAGACTAAATTACAGTTATATAGAGGCACAGACAGACAAATTACAGTTATATAGACACAGACAGGTGCGCGCGCACATACACACACACACACACATACACACACACACACACACACACACACACACACACACACACACACACACACACACAGACGAGAAAGAGAGCTAGATAGGTATATGTATATATGTGTGTGTGTATATATATATATATATATATATATATATATATATATAAAGTGTGTGTGTGTGTGTGTGTATATATTGTTAGTTAGTTAGCTGGTCTTAGCTGTCCTGTAGCCTACCCTCAGTTTGACATCATCTTTACTGTTGTGGTGTAAGGCTACACCATATCACTCACACACACACACACACACACACACACACATGGTTAGCCTTTAGATGTCAGATGCTCATGATAGTATCACATGCACAAAGTCTTTTGGAATCAGGATTTTGGAATAGGGCCACCTCTTTATAAAAGACAGCATAGTGATGAAGTGTGAGACCCTGTTTCTGAATCTCATCCATCTTATTACATTGTATGCTTTCGGCAGCATCTTGTCCCGCAGGTAAATTGTTTTTGCAATCTTACCTTTTTAGTGACCCTTCTTTATGAACAGAAGTTCATAAATTAATGTGAAGTTTCCACTCGGGTAAGAAAAGTATTTTTGCAAGAATCTTAGCCATTTTTTTGAAAAACTTTTAAACATTTATTTTTGGCTATAGTATGTTTGGGATAGCTTCAGTTTCTGTATTTTAAGATTTAAATTAAAGTACTGAATACCCAAAAATGTGTACTGCATTTGACAACTGTAGCTTCATAAGTTCAAAATGTAATTTTTTTAGTTTGATTGCTCCAGATATACTATACCTTGACTTGCCTTTTAGCAGTCATCTTTAGTTCACTTATGTTTAAATGAAGTTCACTAATAATGTGCATACTTTATTACCGATGCTCTCACTGTTTGTGTATGACTGTTGTTCTGAGTTAGTGAGAGTTTTTACTTTTCTCTACTGTTGTATGAGTGTAGATTAGTATATTTAAAAGCTTTTTAACTTTTTGTTTATGGATGTCTCATTTCAGCAATAAGACATTATTCATCTACACTGTCGGTGAAGTGCAGGGATGAGTTCCCATGGACTCCATGCAATGAGTTTTACACCTGCACTATTTTACTATAACACCCTCGGACGTTGCACAGCTTTCTGAGAAGTTAAATGAAATAATGCCTGTCGGAGTATCATCAGTTTCCCCTTTTCACTTTATTAACGAGTTTAGATAATATGTCATATAGCCTCTGCAGATCCTTCTGGAATGCATAGCAAGTTCTAGCATCTCTAAGAATGATCGTCAACATAATGGTGCCTGACAACAAAGGAAGGAAAAGCAGTAGCTGAATTGTTGCTTAGTAATGAAAACATAACAGGCCATAAAGCAGATCCTTGGAGGACATTTGTAAAAAAAAAAAAAAAAAAGAGTGCCAATAACAGAGGTATGAGATCCTTACAGAACCTTTAAGCAATAATCCAAACCGTGTCTAGGTATATCGGGGTTTACCCACGGTTGGTGTGGTTTGATCATGATAACAAAGTATGTATGCATGCAGGCATTCAAACACACACCACATACCCTGTAGCTGTCCCTGATTTGTCAGAACATCCCAAATGTCTTATTTTATATTTTTCATGCTCTCATAAATCATGGATGATCACAGGCAGTAAATAATATGAAATATAAAACATTCATGCTTCCTATTGTACAGAAAGCACATTGCAGTCCTAGATCTGTTGCTCTATTAACATTATAAATGAATTAGAGTCCCATTTTAAATTTTCCCTGGTGTCATCTAGTGTTCCTCCTGACTTTGTCCTGAAACATTCCCCAACATGGACACACCCCCATTCATCAATCTCAACTTTCCCTGATTTTACAGGATGCATCTGATGTTTCCTCTTAAAGAAATACCTCCCATCTATCCAGATTTTCACAGAATGCCCTGATTTTTGCCTCATAGTTTTGTTCTGTTGTTTATAGCATTTGTGGTTTTCTGGCAAACCACTGAAGATTTCAGTTTGTACATAATGAAAGACAGTTAAGTTTCAGACTGCATATCCTTAAGTAAATGCATGCTAATGCAAAAGCTGCTATTCTAGCAACTTTCTAAGTTTGTAAGTGTAGTAATTAAAATCCCTCCCTGATTGTGGGTCTTTGCCCTCTTTATCATTTAGCACAGCTGCGGAGACAGCTCACCACTGTGCTAAAGCACTGTGCTAGGGCTGTCTGTGAATACAGACGGGTTACCTCAAGATGTACGCTATTGTGCTCACGTCTCAGAAACCTTTCTGAATTCCTCCTCATTAGTTAACTGATACTATTTTTGTCTTCCACCATGCTATAAACTACACAGAACCAAGTAAAATAAATGTACAGTCTTACACACATGAAAAACATACTACCAGGAGTCTGCTTTTTAAAGTAGGGGCATTATTTAAAAATGTCAATGGTTAAGATCTCTGATTGGTGATGATTCTTCTTGAACTATTACAATATTCTTTCAAGAGCTCTTTCAAGAGCAGTAGCACAATAGAGTAGTGTTAAGATACATTTTCAGAAGAAACTTTTTAAAAGTGGCATTAGTTTGTTCATGTAGTTATAACATCCATTGAGCAAAAATAGCAATGTTTATAATTGATGGTGATACAAACTCAATGATTGCCCTTATACATCAACAAGAAATGAGACATTTTCAAAAAAAATCATTGCCCTTATACATCAAGAAGAAATGAGACATTTTCAAAAAAAAATCATAGTGATATCTTCTGTTATGCAAAACTGCTAACAAATGTAAAAACTTCTTTGCAACTGCATATTGCAGAGTCTTAATACGTAGGGCTGTTGTTTGTCTGTGTTATACAAATACTTGTCCTAGGATGCCCTTATCACATAATATGATGTTTGCACTAATATGGCACTTAAAACTGCATTAGGCAGTTCAGTTGCATAAAACAAGATGTGCAAAGGATACTGTGTTTTCTCTTACTATGATTGAGCTCCCTTGCTCAAGGGTCAGAGTTCAATCATCTCAGCAAGTAATAACAGCACCCATGGCAGATGGACAGCTTAAGTAGAATCACTGTCTCTTAGCTAAGAAGTATAATATGCCATGACTCCCTTAAATGTTACTATGCTACAGATTTTTCTGGTCACACCTCTGCCCCTACAACACAAGAAGTTTTTTTAGTAATGGCACTAACTGGCTGACCAGTACAGCAACATGAGGCATAAAATAGCAGACTACCTCATCCAAAGACATGCCTTGTTGGTTAAGTCATGGTATAAAAAGTGTTGCTTTGCTTCATCATAGCCATATAATATGACTTGTGTCACTCCTTAAATATAGAGAGAAATTAGAGGGATGTAAAAAGGGAAAGAGAGAGAGAGTGTGTGTCAGAGACAGAATACAATGAACATGTATAATCACCATACCGAGAATACACTGAGGAAGTACAGGCCAAATATGACACTGAAAAGAGAACTCCAAAGATAAAAGATAGAACAGGCATTTACAGAATCTGAAAGAACAACTGTAAAGGAATGCTAGACTATACGAAGTGTTGAGTTGAGGCTTAGATGCAATGTGCTTGCAGAAAAATTAAGAATATATCTAAGCCATTGAACTATAGCACAGATTTGTGGGTATAATGGACTGCTGAGATCTAGCTAATTGTAAAGGAGTTTTAAATCTCCAAATCTGAAGTATGAAGCAGTTTGGCTTTTATGTGGCATAGCTCAGAGAAACTCCAAAAATGTAATAGAGAGAACAGTTACTGATAATAATTACTTTGTTTCTAAAAAGATGTCTTTATTTTGTTTATATTCATTCACAGTTGCAGTCTGTGTAATCCCCATGCATGGTGCTCTTTTTTACACCTGTGGTTTGCTGCTTCACATTACTGTGCTGGTTAATTTAGACAAAAAAGGCAAAGTCCAGGTTTAGATTTAATATAGTATATATTGTGTTGAGAAAAATAACAATCCAGGAAGAAAGAACCTGTAGTACCTTTGTTTTATTGTTTTAAATTGTATATATGTAGGTAACATATAATCAGGCCTGCTAAATATGAATGAGTTACTCATAAAACCGATGCTTCATGAGAAGACAAAGAAATATCCAGTATACCCTAGCTCATGGCCATAGCCAGGAGTACGTAGTGTATGCCACTTTATACACATTTTAAAATAAATTATTTTGTGTATTGTGATGTGCTAGAATTTAAATTAAAAACATCTGTTATATTTATTGTGGATTATGGTTATTTTTTATTAAATGGCTCTTTAATGATTTTTGTAAGCATGCACTTTCTGTGGTTGGGGATCTGCATTTTTGAAGAAAGTATCTACATTTTGGAAGTTGATATACAATTCTAAAATTCCTGGCTGTACTCTCTTTGACACACACGCGCGCGCACACACACACACACACACACACACACACACACACAAAAAAAAAAAAAAACAGTATCCAAACCAGTGTGTGTGTGTGTGTGTGTGTGTGTGTGTGTGTGTTTGTGTACATGTGTACAGAAGCAAGCAACTGTTTGTAGGTAGATACAATATTTGCTTTTTTATATTTCTGGTATTATAACACAGACTAAAAGTATTATTAATTGTGTAGATGTAATACCACAGAATGTTAAAGGCAACCGAGAGCAAAAAATATAAAATTAATTTTAAATCTAGGAAAATATAGTTTTGTGGTTCAAGTAACATAGTTGTATGGTCTTGAGAGGCACTCTTATGCTAACTTTTTTGAATGTCTTAACTACTTAAGAAGCTATGAATAAAAATGGGGCCACCATTATCTTCCAGAATGGCATGGACAGGATTCATGAACATTACACACCATGGATTCTGAATTATTTTGGCCCCATATCCCATATAATCAATTATTACATTTCCAAGGTCACACAGCAGTGGGGGTAAAGGCAAACTCCCTTAACCTACTATGTGCAATTCTGCACAGAACATTCAAAGTGCAGCATATTGACAGTAGAGTAAGTGAACCTAGTGTGATATTCACTTACACTACTAATACAAAAGTAAAAACACATGGTGCAAACCAATAGCAGTGCAATTGAATATAAATCTAAATGCATATGGCCAAAAAAAAAAAAAAAAAACATTGATGTAATGTTACAAACCTAAAATTTGACCATGTGCATTTAGACCAAATGAACAGAAACATTTTATATATATATATATATATATATATATATATATATATATATATATATATATATATATGGGTCTACCTGACAATGCCGACAACGAGAACACCGACACTGGAAGATCAACAACGGAGAAGACCGACAGTTGAGAATCCCGATGCTGAGAACACCGACATATTAAGGTAAGTGTGCGATAGGGATGGACGTTAGGGTGCAGGTAAGGTAAGTGTGCGATAGTGACGGACTTGAGGGTTAGGGGCAGATTAAGTGAGTCAGGGTTAGGGTGCAGGTAAGGTAAGTGTGCAACAGTGACGGACCTTAGGGTTAGGGTTTGGGTTAAGGTTAGTGCATAGATAGTTGTGTATGTAAGGTTTAGTATAGGTTTGTAAGGTTTTTGGTGTGCTTGTGTTGTGTGTGTGTTTTTCGGGAAAGGTATTTGTTTTGTTGATTGTCGGGATTTTGGTTTGTCGAGCATGTGAAGTTACGTGTTTTTGAACTTTCTTTTTATGTTGTTTTTTTCATGTTGGTTATTTCGTTGTCGGTGTTTTGGAGTGTCGGTGTTATCAGGTAGACCCATATAAATATAAATATATATATATATATATATATATATATATATATATATATATATGTGTGTGTGTGTGTGTGTGTGTGTATTTGTTTTGCAGAT